>NC_083463.1:22448139-22748139 GCF_030014155.1 Tachysurus vachellii | reverse complement strand
AATGTATGTACATGTTTGTATTTTTAAGTATATGATGTTTATGCGTGGTTAGTAAAAAAAAAAAAGAAAAAGAAAAGTTGCTGAAATAAGGCCAAGAAACACATACTAAACATTTGCTCACAAACAATAAAGTTGTCTTCTCTTGTAGAGTTGAGAATTTGCTACAAAAAGATGTAAAAACCATTTTACCCACTCATTCACATGAAACAATACATTGATTTAACTTTTGTAAAACAATTTTTGTTGTGTAAAGGCAATATGCGAGGGCGGGTCAATGGTCATGAATATTGATGATTCACACCTGAGGAGGCCCAACCCCCTAATGGCTTAGTCTGGATTGTGTTGACAAAAGAATGAGTGTGGGGAGACTCAAAGAGAAAATATTTTGCTTGTAGTTTAATAAAATAGTGTACAATAAAGTACAAAAGACTTTTATATCTGTACTTGACAAAATAAGCAATGGTAAAAAAAAACATGAACAATACAATAGAGACAAGAGTCAAGAAGCTTTATTGTATGGAATGATTCTTTACAATATAAAAAATAAGATATAAATTTGTAAGCCATCACACACTGTGAATCTTTGAGAATGGAGTTTAAATGTCGAGGTGATGGTAAAGGTAAAGGTGATGCAGACACATTCTAAAAAAAAACAAAACAACATAATTAGTCTCATTGTGTATTTTCCAAAGTACTAAGCAACACATTAGTAATAATAATATATAACTAATATATACTAATATACAATATAACAGAAAAATGGGTACATGTGGACGTACTCTTTTTTGTTCCCAGTTGCGTTGCTGCGTGCCCTCGTGCAAGTATCAGACGAAGGTGAACGTGTTGCAGCCACATTCCTAAAAAAAAAATCATAATTAGTACCATGTATTTGCAAAGTACAAAGCAACACACCAGTATTACTAATACTGAGAACATAAAAAAGGGTAAATGTGGCTTACACTGGATGAATGTCGCTCACGTTGCTGCGTGCCCTCGTGCGAGTATCAGACGAAGGTGAACATGTTGCAGCCACATTCCTAAAAAAAAATATCATAATTAGTATCATGTATTTGCAAAGTACAAAGCAACACACCAGTATTACTAATACTGAGAACATAAAAAAGGGTAAATGTGGCTTACACTGGATGAATGTCGCTCGCGTTGCTGCGTGCCCTCGTGTGAGTATCAGACGAAGGTGAACATGTTGCAGCCACATTCCTAAAAAAAAAATCATAATTATCATGTATTTGCAAAGTACAAAGCAACACACCAGTATTACTAATACTGAGAACATAAAAAAGGGTAAATGTGGCTTACGCTGGATGAATGTCGCTCGCGTTGCTGCGTGCCCTCGTGCGAGTATCAGACGAAGGTGAACGTGTTGCAGCAACATTCCTAAAAAAAAAAATCATAATTATCATGTATTTGCAAAGTACAAAGCAACACACCAGTATTACTAATACTGAGAACATAAAAAAGGGTAAATGTGGCTTACACTGGATGAATGTCGCTCGCGTTGCTGCGTGCCCTCGTGCGAGTATCAGACGAAGGTGAACGTGTTGCAGCCACATTCCTAAACAAATATCATAATTAGTATCATGTATTTTCAAAGTACAAAGCAACACAATTAATATAATGTATTTTCCACATCAGTAATACAAATATTCTGCACGCATAATAGAAAAAAATGGTTACATGTGGACGTACTCCTTATTGTTCTCGTGTGCTGCGTGCCCCGTGCGAGCATCAAACGAAGGTGAAAGTGTTGCAGCCGGTGCAGGTGAAGACAAGAGTGATGCAGCCACATTCCTACAAAAGTTTTTAATAATTAATATAATGTATTCTCCACAGTAAGAAACTTATAAAGCAATAACTAAGGCAGTTAAGCATAGCTGAGATAAAATAATTGGGTACAGAGATGCTCTGTATATGTTTGTTAACGGGCCATTACCGGACATATTTATGGCTAAACATTAACACATGACATATCTCCGGGAACATTTACAGCTCATCGACACCACATCGATACATTTACACCCGAACAGATAGTCACGTAAACAAGACTAGTTGAGGCATAAACACTAGTCAAAATATATTCTAAATAGTGATTATTGCTATATAAACGGTAAAAATCAAATGTTTAACTCTAAGGTACACGCAGTGGAGATAAACAATAACACAAGTACAGTACAGGCTACAAAACACAACAACAGCAGTGTTATTGCCTAGGTGTTAAGGGTGGCAGTCTGACTGTTTATAATTCTATGTTATTGAAACGAGATAATATGGTAACATTTAAGTTAAGACGTTTTTGAAAATGAAACTATATTGAACTTAAAGTGATGCAAATTAGAACTAGTTTCTAGTAATTTGCATCACTGATGGAAATATAGTTTCATAAACATTATCTAACTGCAAGTAAGTTAAACAGTCAAATGACAATTGTTTGTGTTGTGTGACTTTTAAATCTTGTACTGTAGCTAAAGTTGCTCATTAAATGTCTCTCCCTCTGAAACAGAGAAAGCATGTACACCACCTCAAAAAGTATGAAGGGCTTACATCAACAAGGAGAAAAAGGGCTCCTGAGACTCCCACCACCACCTCCAGCATCAAGCAGGCCACATTGGTGAACTCCAGGACTGTGTCTCAGAGGTCCATTTACAAAGCTATAGTGACTTATGTGGTCCAAGGACTCCGGCCATTCCATGTTGTTGAAGAACAACCATTTCATGATGCCTCCAGGGGAATGAAGAGGGCTGTGACTGAGGCCATGAGGGGAGTTGACCATATCGCTACCACCACTGACTGCTGGTCTGTCAGAAGGCGGAGCTTCATTGGTGTTACTGCCCATTTGATTGACCCCGACAGTCTCAAAAGATGCTTAGCAACTAGCCTGTAAACAGCTGAGAGGTTCGCATACATTTGATGTGTTGGCAAGTGCCCTGAATGACATCCACTCTGAATTTGAAATTCGGGGGAAGATTGTGCGAACAACAACAGACAATGCCTCTAACTTAATAAAAGCGTTCAACATTTTTGGTGAAGATGAGAACAATAATGCCATTGGAAGTGATGGTGATCATGGCAGTGCATCTCAACCAGGAGAGGAAGATGATGATCAAGAAGGGGATGAAGAAGTGGAGTGTGTTGATGTGTCAGCACTTCTGACTGAAGATGATGGTTTAGAGTTCCAGCTCCCAAAGCACCAGCGCTGTGCTTGTCACCTACTCAACCTAATAGCTACTGTTGATGCCATGAAAGCAACATCCAGTGAGGTGTACAAGAAAGTGTACCGTTCAACATTTGGGAAGTGTAGTGCACTTTGGAACAAATGTGGAAAATCCACCCTTGCAGCCGAAATTGTTGAAGATGCTTGCTCCCTCCAGCTGCTGTGCCCGAATTCCACCAGGTGGAACTCCCTGTTCCTGGCAGTGGAAAGACTGCTGAGAATAATTAAAGAAAAGGGAGAGGGGACCATCAGTCATCTGCACTGACTTACAGTAAAGCTTCCAATGTAAGTAGGAATTATGTGTTTTATTTTGTTTTATTTCATCATAATCGAACATCTGGAATGTCTTTCTTTGTCCCATTCTTTCGTGGACACTAATAACTTTACATTACATCACATTGTATCACTGTAATCACTTCCAGTTATTATTGGTCAATTTTACTGAATTACTCTTCCAGCAGTTATTTTGATGAATCCAATGAAATGGTTACAGTGTTATAAAAACAATGTTGTTGTGTTTTGTTTTTAACAGGTTTAATCCAGCTGAACTCGCCTTTCTTGCAGAGTATGCCGTGCCACGAGGCTGCGGCTTCAGTGTCGTCGCTTCAGTCGTATGACCTGATTTCCTCTGGCAATTTGCCTGCTTATATAGCTATACGCCCCGCCCCTTTTTTAGCGGGCTTTGGCGCGCTGCATCGCCACAGGCTTGCGCAGCTACGCAGCGCCGTCATTGGTTTAAAAAGTTTACAGATTAAACCAATGGCAGTGCAGTTGCACTGCGTTATTGAAAAAGGCTTCAGTATTGAGGAAAAAAGGAGCTTTTCCCCATACGCAGTATGAGTGGAGTATAGAAAGGGAACTGTTTTCTGCATAGGTTTTTTTGGGTTCTCTGGTTTCTTTTCTTTGTCCAAAACATGCCAATAGATCTTAACCAGACTGGTAACAAAATCAGCCTGGAATTTGGATGGCAATTTGCATTTGGTCAAAGAAACGTAAATGAAAGTGTATTAATTTGTAGGCCAAAAAAAAAAGTCAACACCCTGAATTCGTTGTCACGTTCCTCAAACCATTCCTAAACAATTTTTGAAGTGTAGCATGGCACATTGTCCTACTGAAAGAGGCCACTTCTATTACCACTGCCAGGAAATACTGTTGCCAAGAAGAGGAGTACAGTGATCCCTCGTTTATCGCGGTTAATGGGGACTGGAACCCCTCGCGGTAGGTGAAAATCCGCAAAGTAGGAGTGCCCCCCTAGGAATTTCTGTATATGTGTGTGTGGGTACCAGAATGTTTAAAATATGTATATTTATACTTTATATATATTTTACTTAAATCTATTTAATTATAAAACCTTAATATTATACATTTACTCACTCACATATATTTTACTTTATCTATTTAACTATAAAACCTTAGTTTGACCTTTTCAATTATGGTCATAATCTTCCTCTTCCTCTTGGGCTCACTAGTGGAATCTTTTGCAAGCGCAAGGCACTTAGGAGGCATTGTAAGGGCTTAACGAAAACACAATACGCGAGACACAGTTGACAGAGTGAACGAGAGTGGTGAGATACAGTACAACAAGGGAAGAAGCTAGGAGAGGATGCCATGATGCGCAGCCAATCAGCTCAGATCTCGGGCTGGGAGCCAATCACGTGCCTTGTCTGAGTACCCGTGGGTATGTACAAAGCCTCTGAGAGAGTTTCTCTCTTTGTCTGGCATCCTGGGAAACCGTTGTTATTTTTATTTTTCGATGAATAATCTTTAAAAAAATCGATGCACTGATGCCACGAAACTTGAACCGCGAAACTTGAACCACGAAGTGGCGAGGGATTACTGTACTTGGTCTGCAACAGTATTTATGTGGTATGTGCACAAGTAACATCCACAGTAATGCCAGAATCCAAGGTTTCCCAGCAGAACATTGCATAGAGCACAAGACTGCCTCTACCAGTTTGCCTTTTTCCCATAGTGCATCCTGGTGCTTCTCTTCCCCAGGTAAGTTATGCACATGTACACAGCCATCCACATGAAATAAAAGAAAAAGTGATTTATCAATCTACTGTATGCCAGCTTGCACATGCCCATTAAAGGTGCTTTTGGTGGAGTACTGGAGTCAGCATGGGCACTCAGACTGGGTTGTGGTTACACAGCCAAATATGAAGCAAGTTGCTATGCATTGAGTCTTCTGACCATTTCCCATCACAGTCAGCATTACAACAGTCATCAATTCATGCTAAAAGTAACTCTTATTTGGTCTAGTAGTTGTTGTTCTTTGGACCATTGTTGGTAGGTCACCAAAAGACCTGACAATGTATTATACACTTAGCAACATACACAAACAGTGGTAAACACTGAAAAACAAAAATGCTGTGAAAATGAAATATTTCTTTTAAATTCACAAGCTTTCAATCATATAATCATGTCAAGGATGGCTTGGACTATACCCTGCCTGAACACCAAGGGGACATACTGGCAGGCTTTGTTTCTGTGCCATGTGTCTTTGTTTTGTGCTCATGTGTGTTTGCCCTGCACGATCCTTAATCTGTTCCTACCTCTGCACACTAGTTCCTTGTGTCTCAATGATTGCCTCTCTAGATATCTCACAAAAGTGAGCATTCCCTTCATATTTCGTTCAGAAATGAAATTTGAATGTATTTTAGAGTAGTCAATGTGCTGCTTGTATAGCAGTATTGATTTATTGTCCTCTGAAAATAACTTAACATACAGTCACAAAAATGAGTACACCTTAAGTGATAACAGTTGTACATCATTTAACCATACAAAGCCACATTACCTATTTATCATGTTCATGTTTTTGTCTGCTTGACAGGAAAAATCGGTGCTTTGATTACAATTCTCTCATACTTACCACTGCATTTGGAACATAACACCTCATGGCAAAGAACTCTGAGGATTTGAGATTTAAAACTTTTGTTTTCCACAAAGACTGCCTACGCAATAACAAGATCAGTAAAACCCTGAAACTGAGTTGCAGTACAGTGACCAGGGTCATACAAAAGTTTTCTAAGACCAGTTCCACTCTGAACAGGGCTCAGTCAAAGTTGTTGAGTCCTTGTGCTGTGTGTCAAGTGCAGAAGCTGGCTTCAAAAAACATACTCAGAAGTGCTGCCAACATTGTTTCAGAGGTTGCAAAAGTGGAATGTCAGCTTGTTGGTGCTTAGACCATTTGCTGGACACTGCAACAAGTCAGTTTGCATGTCCATCGTCCCAGAAGGAAGCCTCTACTGAAGCTGGCTTACAAGAAAGCCAGAAAACAGTTTACTGAAGACAACCTGTCCAAGAGTATGAAGTACTGGAGCCATGTCCTGTGGTCTGATGAGACTAAGATAAACTTGTTAGGCTCAGATGGTGTCCAGCAACTGTGGTGACAACCTGGTGAGAAGTACCAAGAAAATTGTGTCTTGCCTACAGTCAAGGATGGTGGTGTTAGCATCATGGTCTGGGTCTGCATGAGTGCTGCTGGTACTGGGGAGCTGCACTTCATTGAGGGGAAACATGGATTCCAACATGTACTGTGACACACTGTCCATTCAGAAACTGGGCCAAACGGGCAGTTTTCCAGCATAGCAACCCCAAACACACTGCCAAGATGACAACTAAAGCTGAAGGTGAAGGTGATGGAGTGGCCAAATATGTCTCCAGACCTGAACCCTGTTGAGCACCTGTGGGGCATACTGAAACGGAAGCTGCACATTGACTACTCTAAAGTACACGCAATTTTCATTTCTATAATTTTGTACCTTGAGATCATGATTACTGAAAAAAAATGATTACTGAAATGTGAGGGGTGTACTCACTTTTGTGAAATACTGTACCTGTTGTCTGGTGCTTGTTGTCTGTTGAGTCCTCATCATGTCTCCCAGTTTCTGTCTTCCTTTTTTATATCAGTTGCCTAGTCTTCCTTTTGCAGGGAAAGTGTGTTTTTACAGGGCGCAATTAGGCCCAAATGCAGGGATAACACTAAAAGGGGATTTATTAAGAAAAATAACACAAATTACTGTACAAACACAAAGAAGACACGCCAACTGAAATAACAAAATAGAAACCAGGAGACACATCAACGAACAAAAAACCACAAGGACTCAGCAAACAATACACACAAGACAACCGGTATAAACAAGTGGAACAATAAGTGAAATACAAGGAACAGGTGTGCAGAGGTGGGAACAGATTAAGTATAGGGTGGGGCAAACACACATGAGCACAAAACAAAAACACAGACACATGGCATAAGATATACAGTTAACAAAGCCTGCCAGAATGTCCCCCTGGTGTTCAGGCAGGGAATAGTCCAAGCTGTCCATCACATCCCTAGTGTTTTCCATATGTTTGTAGTTTTTTGTTTTTCTTAATAAAATCACTTTTTCATGTTATTCCTGAATTTGCGTCTGATTCCAATCTGTGGAGACATCAGCTCCTGACAGAAGGACTCAGCCATTCACAGACACAGCAGGATAGCCTCAAGCCTGGTACAGTACCTAATGATTTTTTGGAGAAACAATTCTGGACTATTCTTTCTGGCATTTTACAATTTTCTGGACTTCTCCAGAAAATGTTTCTGTGGGCTTCATGCTGCACCTGCTCCTGTGGGGAACGCCACTCTGCTTATGCTTTCCTGCGGAGGATGCCACCTCACTTTGTGATTATAGAGGATGCCACCAGCCTGATCTGCCTTTTATTTGTTAACTCTGTTAACTCGGTGCCCTGCAACATCGCTCCACACCTGTTCCTGTAGGGGATGCTGCTTTGTTTCCTGTTTTTCTGCGGAGGACACCACCTCACTTCCTGCCTGTGGAGAATGATACAGGCCTAAATCTGTCCTTTTTACAATTTCTTGCTCAGAGATGCTCCGTTCCAGTGTTTGGCATGTCCCTTTAGGTCATGGATCTTGCCCCAGCTTGGCTGGGGTTGTTATGCAGATTTTGTGGCTCGGCTGTGGACATCGCTCTGCCCTTATGCTCAACTGTGGATGTCTCTCAGTCTTTCTGCTCACCTGTGGACATTGCTCTGCACACTTTGTCGTTTGCCTGAATCACCCCACATGCCTGGCTGTGTTCCTCAATCCCCCCATGTGCCTCAACATGTTTCTTGTACCCCCTCGGTGGCTCACTGTGTTTCTCGCTCCACTCGCCATGTTTTTTGCTCCCCCTTGGACATCACTGCACTCCTCGCTCCTCTCAGAGTTTCAGCAGGATCATTGCCCCTTCAGACATTTGGGCAGGGTTCCGAGTTGGTGCATCAGGAGCTGCGCATTGACATAAACACCAGGGAGACATTCTGTAAGGCTTTGTTTTTGTGCCATGTATCTTTGTTTTGTGCTCATATGTGTTTGCCCCCGCTCAATCCTTAATCTGTTCCCGACACTGGACACCAGTTCCTTGTGTCCCACTGATTGCCCTCACTATATATACCTAGTGCTTGTTGTCTGCTGAGTCCTCCTCATGTCTCCTGGTTTCTGTCTCCCGTTTTGTTATGTCAGTTGCCTAGCCTTCCTTACTGTTTTCCATGTGTTTTTAGTTTTGTTGTTTTTCTTAATAAACCCTGTTTTTCATGTTATCCCTGCATTGGGTCTGATTCTGCTCCACGGAGACACCAGCTCCTGACAATCCAATGTACGTAAGTAAGCAAGCTTTTAAAGCAGCAATCTTTCCCAAATCTAGGAACTGCTACATATATAAGACCACAATAGCTTACTGACCACAAAAGCTAATGATATTTTATCAGATTTACTTGAGTTTTGGGGATTGTTCCATACCAGAGGGAGTTCTGAGGTCCAAAAACAACAAAGCCAAAACATTCTCTTGACCCCACGACCCTGATCACCAAGAGGTAGACCCAGAGTTCATTCTACAACCCTCTGTCTTCATAACACCGATCTGTTGCGACCTCATGGAGAATTTCTGCCATGCACAACAAGATTAAGCACCACCCTGTGAGTGACCCCTGACACTGCAATAGGTTTCCACTGCCTTTCCACAACATGTTATGGAGTGGGTCTACACCTTCTTTTTCAACAATCCATGCTTTGAAATGCCTTCTGGGGCCATCACTGTCCATGGATGTCAGAACTTAGCAGGCCAACATAACAGGGGACTTTATCACAAAACTCCCCAGTTCCCTTGGCTTCATCACCATCCTTTTTGCCATGGACTGGTTCTTGAAAGCAAGCAAACTCATCCATTTGAAGAGCCTGCGCAGGACAATGAAAACTGCCATGGCTTTGTTCTATCCCTGAGGACAATGTGTCTGACAGAGGGGTATAATTTGCATCATACTTATGTAGAGCAATTTGTAAAAATGTGTGGAAATCGACCACGTCTAGCTACCATACTTATTGGAATTGTCATGTGGAGTGGTTTAATCAGGAACTGGGCCATGGATCTACTGCAGCAAAGAAGCTGACAATCTAAACTGCAAGCTAAACCCCAGGTACAGTATATTAGCCCGTTTAAAATTATTAATCAAATCAACCCACCACCACCCATAGAAGCCAAGAGGTCCCCAGCATACCAAGTTTGTTCTTTTATTGACTCTCTGAGGAAAAGAGGCTGTCTGCAATATCTTGTAGACAGCCCAGAAGAACAAACCTGTGTCGACGCCTCAATGACATCCTGGACCCCTCATTCACCACAGAGTTACCTGTCTCCTTGCCTGTTTTGTAACAACATTATTACCTTGCTTTTTTGGACTTGTATATAATAAGTTATATTTACATTGAGAATGGATCCTACCCATATTTTTGTTTTTAATCATATTTTTATATTAATTAAATTATTAGAGACTCTAGGGGACAGTAGCTGAGGTATGCTGTCATGCACGCAACATGTAGCCTGTGTGGGTTACTGTATATGAAATGGCAGCTTTATAAATAAATCAGTAACACACAACTGTTACCGTGTTTTGTAGAAACAAGGGAAAACATTTTATTTTCTTTTTTTTTCTCTGTACCTGATTTCCACATTCTCTCTCTTATTATCCCTTATGAACCAATTAGTAATAGTCAATGTGTATGGTGTATCATTAAATATATATATATATATATATATTTAGTGTCCCACATCAAAAAAGTGCCCTACATCAACATTTCCTTTTGTATCTATATGTAAAGTTTTAGTCATTTACATTCTGTTTAAATCAAAAATAAAAATAAAAATATGAGAAAAGCACATTTAATGATCCCATTAAATCCCAATCCAAATAACAGACACCCTGCCTAAACCTACTGTACATTTCTTTACAGCAGGTGTTAATGAGTGATCATTTTGAATAGCATCATCCACATCTGACTCCAGTTTTATCTGCTGAGGTTTTGCTGCTTAAAAGAGCATAATCTTTATTAACATTTCTTGCACACAATCACCTAAAAATATGTCAAATTTAATATTTGCCCAAGCTGGACAATGCATGCTTCTTGCTTATTTTAATCCTCCTTCCCATTTATTTATTTATTTATTTATTTATTTAGTTTATTTATTTTATTTTTATTTATTTTATTTTATTTTATTTTATTTATTTATACAATTGTTCATTTATTTGTTTGTTGTAGGTGTTATTAACTTTACACATATTTCTACAAACGCAAATACTTAATAAATAAGTAAAATAAGAGTAATCAAGACTTGATGAGTCACATTTTGTTCTGGTGACTTAATTAGTTGGCCTTAAAATGCCTATTATTTTTGTACCCCTTGTTTTGGATGAAATCCCACAGCCGTGCTGGCCTTTTCAGCCCTTCTTTGTAAAAAATCTTTGTAGTCTTCTAAGTATGAAAAGAATCAGCTCTGAGCCTCAGAGAGTGCAGAGAAGTACCTGTGTTAAACCTACTGGAAGGACAGGTTGCAAAGAATATTGACTTAAAAAATAGATAGATGTTTTTTGTGGCTTTATTCGTAGAATATGCGGTCTTACTGTACACTATTTTTTTTTTGGTATTAGCTGGATTGAAGGTGGGTTCATAAGTAAAAGTGAGACTTAAGAAGACTTGAATAAGAAGTCATATATACTGTATTTGCTCATATCTTTTCTCTTAGCTGATAATATTCTACATTTGTTCTCCTTGCTTTCAGCTTTGATCTTTCACCAATTCATAAAAAAATGAAATATTAGTTTGTCGTTTGGAATGCTACACAGGTTTTTTCTTACAAACAAAACTGTTATTTTTGACCAGCCTAAGAGAAGTCTGCTAAGGGAAAAATGTTTCAGAGTCTGATATTATAAGATTTTTTTCTCTTTTCTCTTTTTTGTCTATTTTCCTGATAGACAGCAAAGAGTAAAAACACATTTTCCTCCATCATTCTTCTCTGAACATGTCTGGGATGAAAGGACTCTTGGGCTCAATACTTTTTAATCAGTCTGGCACATGGGTTCTCAGCTGGAGGTCTGGCGACCCACAACTCTGCACAGCTTCATATTTTACCTCCTCCAGCACACCTGATATTAGATATAACATATAAGCTAATTATCAAGCCCTTAGTGCCTTGAATCAGGTGAGTTGGGCTTGGGAAATTATGAAACTGCAGGGCAGTGAGTGCTTTGATTTAAACCCCCACTTAAGATTTAATATAACCGCAATATATATTTTATAATAACACATTATACTACTTTTACCTTTTAACAACAAACTTGCAATCTTATTATCTTATCATGTTTATATACAGTAGTACATTCTTGTATGTGACCATATTTCTCTTTATACTATCCTACCTTCACAGGAAATTATCTATCAGATGTAAATCTTTCAACACTTTCAGTAGAGTATAAAAACAGCTTGCTCTCAGTCACCAAAGAATTATCTCATGTAAACAAATCCAGCTGTGTTTCAGATGTCAGTCATTTCTATGATTTAAAGAGTTGGGGATAGTGTATCCTAGGAAGTCAGCCCGGGAAGCAGCCTTGTTTCTTATTGCTTTTAACATGAGAAATCACATTGTCACTTTTCAAAAGCAAGTCATGTGAATACCTACAATTTAAAATTCCATAATAGAGACTGGGCACACATCCTGACAGGAAGAGAAACACATTCATTTGTCTAGAGAAGAAGTAGGATATGCACATTTCACTCATGGTGTGCTCTTGTTATAAATGTCACTTTTAGTGTGTCAAGAGAGCAAGATCTAAATAATCCGTCTCCACCTTCACCAGGGCCTCCCATCAGGTCTATGAGAAATTGCTAGCAACAAGGCACTTCACAAACACACAACACATTTGTTCCCAGCTGGCATTCTCCATGATGAATTGGAAGGATATTTTCAGCCTTGGCTTCCAGCTGAAACGCATGGATCTGAGCCAGAAGCAGGTCAAATCGGCACCTCTAATCAAGCCAGGGAGTGTGAGGCTTGGTTTCACTGGACAGCAGATGGAGAGCAGAGGATCTTCCTTTCTTATTGACTGTTTAGACACAAAAATGAAGAGGCACACACACACACACACACACACATACTATCTGTTCCAAATCTGAATGTACAGTAATACAAGGCAATGGCTGTGTTCTAGAAAGATGCAATGTCTGTCACAGACAACATGTGTGATGGCACACATCAGATCCACTTATGTGGTGTGAGTGTATGTGTAGCTATGTGTGTCTGTATTTGTGTGGCTCTGAAACTAGGCTTGGTTTTGACAAGACACACCTGGTCCTCATTTATAATAGAAGCCATATTTCATATTAATTTGGTGGCACTTTGCTATGTCCTGGGTGATGTTCAACAGCTGCAGGACTCCACTCAGCACTGTATTATGCATGGCTCTTCACTATCATATCAATCAAAAGATGAGATCATCATTGTTATTCCACTCACCTTATTAATGTCTGTTGAACCCCCACCTTTTTACCAATAGCCCAGCCTTTTGTCATACTACTACTACTACTACTACTACTACTACTAATAATAATAATAATAATAATAATAATAATAATAATAATAATAACCTTACAAAAAGTCAGTAAAATCACAATAAGCATAACTGATTTATCTTTAAGAACTGTTTTATCCAATTCATGGTCACAGTGGTTTGAGAGCATTTCCCAGGAACACCAGGAATACACCTGGAATATAATATCAGTCCCTCACACATACTCCAGTTCACCTGAGGAACTTGAGCTGTGAAGTGTCAGTATTATGTTTTCTGTAAAGCAAACATATATAACACAAGCAATAATAAATTCTATGTAATTTTATTACACTATATGTAGTTCAAGGGCTCTCAGACTTTTTGACAGTTAATGACCCCATTAATTTTTACAAAAAGACTCATGGGGAAGATATGCTATTATTATTATTATTATTATTATTATTATTATTATTATTATTATTATTATTATTATTAAGTAAAAATGTTCTTAAATTTTAATTGACATAATAGATAATAGTATTATTAATAAAATGTGTGGTTCCCTGCCAGTCATCTTCTTCTAATAGTCTGAAGGGTTTTCACTTTCACCCTATAACCTAGTAATTTGCTAAAGTAAATCAGCATGATTATTGAGAAATGTGTGGATTGATCTGCAAATGCACATTAATATAATATCCATTGTTGTAATGTCGTGTCATTCTGCACTTTTATAATACATATATGCAGAAACTAAATGTGAAGGCTTTGCCTCAGATATGGCCTTGGTGTAAAGCAGTGGTGTGATTTGAACAGAGCTGAAGCAAATTGATGTGTTGATTATAGTAGTCACATAGGGTACAGGATCATTGAAGAGGCAAGCTTGTGAATTTCACTGCAGCTGATAAAATTCTGATGCTGAGGTCTGCTTGGAAAGAGGGCATGGGACAGATTCAGTTGCAGTTCAGAATATTTAATGAAAGCAATGCAAACAAATCCCAATCGGAAGAGATGGTCAAGGTCAAACTCAGGCTGACATCAAGTACTGTAATCAATAAACACAAAGCTAAAGGCAAAAACATGAGACTCAGGAAACAGCAGTGTTGTATAAAGTACTAGAAAGCAATACTTGAGTAAAAGTACAAGTATCGTACTAGAAAAAGACTTTGGTAGAAGTGAAAGTTACCTTTTAGGATATTACTCATATAGGATATTACCCGCTCTTTTATTAATCCTATTTTTACCAAAATTTCTTGGAAATAATTTTTCTCTGTAAAATTTGAGTGCCTTGGCACCTTAATAAATTGATGAACACAAATATTGCTATTTCTTTTGTTTTTTGGCCGCCACAAGCCTTTCAAGTGCCCGTTTTCGTTGTTTAGCAATGTGTCTCTTTATTGCTTTTTGTTCGTCCTCTGCGGCTTGAAGTCGTTTTTCTGCAGCACTTGTGGTTGGCTGGCAGTCAAACTCCAACCTTCTCTCTTTGACTCCCATCAAATTCCTTTCTCGCTGGGCCTTGTCTCTTCCACCCGCAGAACAGATGTTCATGCATAGCTTCTTATCCACTGCCCCAAACTTGACATCATCCCACCTGAAGCACTCTGATTCCTAGACATCAAACTGTTCTTCATAGTCTGGATGGAACTGAAGGTAGTGATGCTCATGCTGGTGAGTCTTGGGTCTATGATGTCACCCATCAGATTGAAGGACGATTCCACCAAGGGACCATGGAAAATGGACAAGGCAGCTTTTACAGCTTGGCTCAGGCCTGGATATTTGCCTGTTTCAAAGACTGAGGCCCACCATGACACAATATCATCTCCGTCTGTAAAAGTGGGCAGGGTCTGGTCCACACTATAATGAAGAATCTCCTGATGAGTGTCAGCATCAGGTGGCAGCATGTGACTCAACATTTTTGTGAGCTTCTTTAATTCAAACCCAGTTTGAGAGTGCCCTCTCACAACTGGATCAATGGCAGACAAACACTGCAGGGTCTCGCTCTGCAGAGGCAGCTTTTTCTGAAGGTATTTGGCACATGTAATGTATGCCTTGGAGACTTGGTGAAGGAATGGCTTCAGCAACTTAAATGGATCAACAACAAGCACACATACATTAGTGTACATATAATCATACAAATGCAGCAGAGGCTCTAAATGATTAATTCCAGTTACTTACAGGGTGTTGTGGATGAGCCACTCTGAATCCATCCGCGTCCTGACCAACATACATCTCTCTCACAGGTAGCAGTTTACTATCAAAGTCCAGAGTCAGAGATTTACGGATTGGGTTCAGGTGTTCAGACTGAACAAAGCAGGCAAGAAAGTTTGTGAAAACTTTTGAGAAATGCATAGAAGCAAATGCAGAAAATAATATGTCAAAGGACCTACAAAGAAAGTGTTCTCAGTAATTATTAAACATTGCTACAATTTATTTTTTGAAACGAGCCACAACAGAATTCAGTTACATTTTTATTATTATAATGCAAATGTCATAATTTGGGATTGTAAAAATTTTTCTCATTCTGAATAGATAAAAAACGTCATGGGAAATGTAAAATTAATTTGAGTAACACTGTCAGTGAAGGACTCAATCTTTAACTCAAGGATTGGCAACACTCCTTTATAAACACTGAGGTGCAGCTCAGTTGTGGTGGCTTCAAACCACACCTTCTGAACCACCCTCTTCTTCTGCTCTTTTCCCAGCTGCATCATTCCTGAAGAAGAATTTGGAAAAATTATAAGAAAAAAGTGTCTCTTTAACAAAAGATACAATAGAGCAGTTGCTGATCAAATGAAATCAACAAAATGAATCTTTGCGATGCAGTGGAAACACAGAAACTGCATCTAAACTTTACACACACTGTTTGATGTACTTCAGAGCTGACAAGTGCATTTACACTGCAGTTACAAATGCATTAATGATATTTTAAACATAAAACACTGAATATTAATATATTAAAATAAAAAAAATGAGAAGATACTTTAAATGTGAAATTAAAGCAAGTCAATGTCATTGGCGAAAGAGTGAAAATAGGCAATATTGTATCTAAAATGTAAGTCACTAAATATTGTTTTTTGAACTGTTGTATAAAATTTGTAATCATTAAGCCTGGTGCGATAGTCGGTTTTAAGAGTTATACACGGTGGTCAGCTGATACACTGTAGTCAACTGCTTACCTAATAAATCATGTGTCCGCCTCACAACCGTTCTTTTTATTTTTTTTAATTACGGACAGCACCTTTAACAAAACAAAATCAGAACCAAAGAGAAACAACTGTGAGTTACCATTTTTGCTCAGGTCTTCATGAAAGAACCGAATCCGTGTCTGTGCCTTTTCGCTTACGTTGTAATCAGCAAACAGTTACTGCAGGGAGTCCTTGTAGAGAGCCTTGTCCTCCCTGTTCATGAAGCCATAGTAAAGGATCTTGTAGGCAGGAAGTAGCCTCTGGGTGCTAATGGCAACATCATAAGCCGCTAGCCATCGGTGCTGAACAAACCTTTTGGGAGCTGAACCAGGAATGCTCATGAACTTACATATCTCTCTTAGGGATGTCAGCTGATAAAAAGAGGCAATGGAACACATTCGTTAAGATCACTAAGGTGAAGGTCATATTTACTTTGCGACATGCATAAGTTAATGTAAAGGCAATCATTGCAGTCAGTAGCAGGCTGAAAAGTGCATATATATTGAATATTATTAGCTAACCTGGTCTGAGGCCCATTGATGATCTGCATGCAGGTCACTAAACAGCTTTTCAAGATGGTTGTTGAAAGGGGCTACAAAAACCTTCGCAGCATTGTGAATATGGTGACAACTGTCACCATCAACATCAAGAAATGCTGGACAGTGGTTTTGTCGCACTCTTGTTTCCAACCCCATCTTACTGCCTCGCATAACACCACAGGAGTCCATCAGCATGCTAACAAGGTTGGACCATGGGATCTTTTTATCCTCAAAGAACTTAGCAAGCAACTTCTCCAACACTAGAGCACTAACTTTAAGGACTTCAAAAGAGCCGAGGTGTTCCACATCAACAGTCTTTCGGTCAGAGTTGAAGTAACTAATCAGGATGGAAAGCACCTTTTTATCTCCATTGGTAGTACTCTCATCGAGGTTGATAGAAAATGGATAGTTCTGTGCATTGCTGAAGATCCTCTCTGAAAATGTATAGCCCAAACCATGTACCATTTTGTAAGCTGCTGATGTGCGTGACAGCCTCAATCCACTCAGTGCTACTTTGTCTGCAGCCAGAGCTTGGGCCAGCTTCACCATCACTGGGGCAAAGGTAAAAGGAAGTGAATGTTCTGCAAGAGTAGCGAGAACCATAGCCTAGACCAAAAAATGAAATGTTATTGTAAAGCTATTGTAGCCTCTGTGTATTTTAAATATGTATTTGATGTAGTTGATCTCTAGATGTTTATCCCACATTGCTATCTCCTGACTATTTACTATGGCAAATTTCAAGTAGCCTATCACTTTATAATTTAGTGACCCAAAAAACTGAAAGGCTATTTAGTCAGTACACACCTCTGCTTTAGCAACTCTCTGAAATGTAGGTACAGGTACCCGAACTCGCTCTCTCATGACTTCAGGGCCCTTAGGAACAACTGCACTTTCGGTTGGGACCAGAAGGACACCGGCTGTAGTCATTATAGTGCACACTTTTTGCCGGTGCACCTCGGTTTGGCAGTGTTAATTAATTTCTTTCGAGCAGAGGCTGCATTTTGCGTACCCTGCTTTGTCAATTTTTTTTTAAATACTGTGACAGCGGAAAGCTGTGCTTCACTACTTTCACCTCTGTTTTGGTCTCAACCTTCAGCCAGGACCAGCTCCATCTGCACCTCAGCCCTGACTCAATCTGTGCTACATAAACAGCATCATCCTTTTTGAGCTCTCTCATTCTGCAAAAGAACTGTCTAGATATCAGCTGGATTCATGGCTCCTTTTCCATCATCATTAAACAATGTTAGGGCCAATTCCAACTAAATTTAAATAATCTGCCAGAGTTTATGGTTAAGTTTAAAGCAGGGATGGGCAACTTGACAGTGACGAGGGCCAGTTTGTTAATCCACATTGTTTTCGTGCTGTTCTGGTCCATGTAATGACAGATATAGACATATTTACACAATACACAATTATAGACATCAAAAGCCCATGGCACATTATCAAATTTGTTTCTCTGAAGTTTACGATTAAAAAAGGGGGTACACTCAGTGATTGACAGCATGATGCATTCGTGTTCCCCTCCAACAGTACAAGCATAAGTTTTAGATTTATCTGTTTCTCTTAAGGTTATTAAGAAAGATGAGGATTCATTTAGTGCAGGGCAGAGATGATAGCGCAGTCTTCTGGCAACAGTGTGTTTTAAATATTTTATCGCTTTCTTTAAATTGCTCAAAGTCATGACTGTTTAAAACACACTTGCCATCACATTCACGATTTTATTGTAAAATGCGACTTTTCGTGTCAATCCACTGCATTTAAACCATAAACAATGCACTGTCACTTTAATTGAGCATGAGCAGCACAGCAAAAATAGAGCCGGTCTCATTTGAGAAAAGTAACCGTTAAAATTGCAAATAAAGAAATAAATTACAGTATTTTATACATGAGGAACAAGTCGTTTTAATTATGGTTAACGTTACTTTTCTTAGATAAGACATCCTTGCTGGCATGTGCAGCCTTAAATAACATCATAAACTGAACGCTATTTCGTGACTGTCATTTCAAATGTTTTAAAAATTAAAATTCCTAGTTTAATATGTCCCTGCGGGCTTCATTTATAGACACTGCGGTCTGTACAAGGGCCTTGCCTGTCAGTTGCTGTTGGCCATCCCTGACTTAACAAGCTTAATAACAGATTGGTAAAAGTTCGATGCGGTAATGTTAGTTAAAAATGTATCACGACAAACTTACTTGACTTACTAACAGTCTACACTTGATTTGGCAAACTTTAGCAACTAGTACCCAAGTTATAAAGCATAAAATAGTTAGAAACAAACTTATTTAACTTACCTCAGAATTGCCGATGTCCAGAAAAAATAGGTGATTGCCTTATCTTGCTTCTGAATGCTGATTGGTCAAAAGACGCGAGGATGATTGAGATGTGAGGCGTCATCTGCTTACTAGGGTTTCACACTCCAGTCCAGTTGGTGGCGGTGAATGCACCAAAAGTTGGTTTGCCATTCGCCATAAAAGTCATTAGAAGTAGAGACGCGAGGCATCAGCTTGATAGATGGTATACTACGCTGCGTCCAAAACTGCCGCCAAAGTACTACTTCGCCTAATTATTGGATGGAAGTAAGCGGTTTCGGACGCAGCTGAAAGAAACCCCCGGCCCACCCCCAACTAAAAACAATAGGTTACTTTCGTAACCACGGTTCTCTGAAACATCGAGTGGAAAGATCCACCTATGGGTAGGGCATCCGTTCCTGACCTCTACAGAAGCATAGAAGAGGAGCGCCAGCTCGTTTCGTATCTGTGCTCCGTCGCTGATATTCTGGGTTTTTTGCAGGACCTTATCGATCGTGGCAGAACCTTTTCAACGATTAAGGTCTACTTGGCAGCTATTGCTGCGTGTCACGCCGGTTTTGGCAACGGTGGGACAGCACCCCCTTATCCGTAGATTTAAGAAATTGCACCAAGTCTGGCTAGACAGACACGCGCTACCTTTCCTCAGTGAGCATATTCGCTTCTCGTGCAGCAAGTGGGGCAAACCTGGTAGATCTCTCCACTCGATGTTTCAGAGAACCGGGGTTACGAAAGTAACCTATTGTTCTCTTTCATCATCTTGTGTTCGAGATCCACCTATGGGAGATATCTCCCCGGTTGCCCAATACACTCACAGCGAGGCCTTGTAAGCCAGAGGACGGCCAAAAAGGTGGTGCTCGGCACGTCACAAATCAGCAGACATAACATACTGCGCGGGGTAAACAACCCAGCCAAAGAGAAACATGACATGTGGCAACGTACATGTTAGAACCCCGCTGATGTCCAACAAGCAAGCCGCCTGCAGGAAAAGAACATGTATATAAACATGTGAATCGACCAACCTGGGCGTCAGGAGGGGGGAGACTATATGCTTGAAACATGCATAACCAGGCCGGGCAGACAGGGTTGAAAGGAGTGCAGGCCTAGTAGCTCGTGGCTACGAAGAGCCCACACTTAAGACCGCATGAGCCACCGTGGTACGGGTAACATCAAGCCGGTAGTGCCTGACAAAGGTGTGCGGAGAGGACCAGCTCGCAGCATCACAAATGTCCTGCAGGGGCACTCCCCCAAACAGAGCCCAAGAAGCAGCCAAGCCTCTAGTGGAGTGAGCTCTGAGGCCACCTGGGGGCTGCATGCCCCTAGATTCATACGCTAAGGAGATGGCTCCCATAAGCCAGCGAGAGAGGCATTGCTTAGAGATTGGTTTCCCCGTGTTCTCCGGGGCCCAAGAGAGGAAGAGCTGGTCGCTCCTCCGAAAAGAGTTAGTCCTGTCCATATACGCCCGTAGGGCACACACAGGGCACAAAGCATTCAACCTCTGATCCTCCGCAGAAGAAAAGGGAGGAGGGTGAAAAGCAGAGAGCTCAATCACACCAACAGAGAAGGCTGGAAAGCACTTAGGCATGAAGGCTGGGTTAGGCCTAAGCAAAACCTTATCTCCACAGAGCGAGAATTTGGTGCACGAGGAATGAACCGAGAGCGCATGCAAATCACTGACACGTTTGGTGGAAGCCAAAGCCAGGAGCAGAGCCGTCTTGAAGGACAGCAGCTTGAGGGATATATCCCCCAGGGGCTCAAAAGGCTGTTGGGCCAGCACCTCCAACACCATGGAGAGATCTCAATCCGGGACCACACTTCTGGTGACCGGCGCGGCGCGCGCCCTTCTTAAATCTATGGATAAGGGAGTGCTGTCCCACCGTTGCCAAAACCGGCGTGACACGCAGCAATAGCCGCCAAGTAGACCTTAATCGTTGAAAAGGTTCTGCCACGATCGATAAGGTCCTGCAAAAAACCCAGAATATCAGCGACGGAGCACAGATACGAAACGAGCTGGCGCTCCTCGCACCACTCCTCAAACACACGCCATTTGCAATCATAGAGCGAACGTGTGGAAGAGGCCCTGGCATGGGGAAGCCCCATAGTGCTTAAATTCGCCCTCTCACGGGCCAGGCCCAGAGAGCCACCCTGTCTGGGTGAGGATGAAAGATTTCCCCGTTCGCTCGGGCCAGGAGGTCCGTGCGCAACGGGAGGGGCCAAGGCTCCGCATATAGCAGAAGTATTATCTCCGCTAGCCAAGGTGCCTTGGGCCACCTGGGAGCTATGAGGATCAGAGACAAACCCTGTACAGCGACCCTGGCTGGAGTCGGAGATATCAGGCAGAGCGGAGGGAAAGTGTACAGTAGCGCGCTGGGCCATGGATGAGCCAGAGCGTCCACGCCGAGGGGGGCCTCCTCGTCCCGAAGAACATAGGACAGTGGGCGTTTTTGCGCGAGGCAAAGAGATCGACGGCAGCCTGGCCGAACCTCTCCCAAAGCAGCCTCACTATCTGAGGGTGGAGCTGCCACTCTCCGTAGAGCGGGTTCCCCCTCGACAAAAGGTCTGCACCCCTTTTCAAAAAGCCTGGGACGTGAGTCACCCGTAACGACAGGAAATGCCGTGTGCTCCACACCAACAGCTTGTGAGCCAGAGCGTGAAGCTTGGAGGAGCGCATGCCGCCTTGGTGGTTGATATGTGCTACAGCTGTCGTATTGTCGCAACGCACCAGCACATGATGTCCCTGCAGGCGGGGCAAGAAATGCTTTAGAGCCTTCAACACAGTGAGGAGCTCTAAGTAATTTATATGGGCTGAATGAAGTGAGTCCAGCCACACACCATTCACTGATCTGCCCTCTTGAGTGGCTCCCCACCCTGTCAAAGAGGCATCTGTCGTTAGCACTTTCCGCAGCATGATCGCCCCGAGAGGGGTCCCATGCGTGTAAAACTCCGCAGCTCTCCAGTGGCGCAGTGCGGCCATGCGAGCGCAGCGATGTGTGAGAGTACACGGGCAGTGTTTTGAATCACTTTCTCTCTTGAATCAGCTATAATAAGCCAATCGTCTATATAAGCCAGGATCCTGAGACCCGCCACTCTCAGCGCGCAAGCCCTGCCTCCGCACAGACAGAATTTCCTCAGACTCAGTGCGAGCCCGAACGAGAGAACCATGAATTCGTTTTCGTCTTGGTGGGTGAAACGAAGGAATTTCATATGCGGAGGATAGATGCTTATGTGAAAAAAAGCATCGCTTAGGTTGACCGAGCAAAACCAATCGTTCTGCTTTATCGATCGTATGAGAGAGCCGTGTGTCAACATTCTGAAGTTGTATTTCCGTAAATGTTTGTTCAACACTCTGAGATCCAGAATAGGACGGAGAGAGCCGTCCTTTTTCGGGACCAGGAAATAGCAAGAGTAAAACCCCTGATCGCTTAGATGCGGGGCTACAACTCGAATCGCTCCCTTCTGGAGAAGAGATGAGATTTCGTCTGTCAGAATGTGGGCTTAGCTGTGGTCCGTGTGAGACCAGACCACTCCGTTGAACCGCGGAGGTGATTTGGCAAACTGAAGTCTGTAACCCCTCGTGACTGTGTGAATCACCCAATCGGGGGCTGAGACCGACAGCCAGGCTGTCATGTGACTCCCGAGCGGCCCCATCACGTGACTCCCCGGGACGCGGGGAGCTGATCTGGCCAGATCGTTCATTAATGGTGCAATGGCGCCCTCCAATGGCAAAACCAGAGAAGTTTTCATCTTTTTGTGGAAAACTGGGGCCGTAGCCTTTATCGAAACTGTGAGAGGAGTGTGAAGGGGGGTGTTTGGTGACACTGCTTCTGCACTCAATCCCACGTCCTTCCCCACTGGAACAGGGGAACGCACTCCGGATGACATGGGGAACAGTGAAGGCTGTGCAGAACAAAGAGCAACCCTCGCCTGCGAGGGGGGGGTGACCTCTCCGAAAGATAACCTCCGACTTTTGGACGGGCGAACCTGGAAGGTAGAACAGGTGTCCGGGGGGCTGGCCGTCCATGAACACGGACCGAAAACCCCCTGTGGCCAAACATCAGGTCGGCCGCTTTCGTTTCTGGACCGAAGGGGCGGGGTTGGGAGGCTTCCTAGCCGCGGCTGCGGCGAAGGACACCTTACCCCAGGGCCTAGCAGGGGTTGGGGGGCCCGCTCTGCTGAGCCTGTGGTTTCCCACGGGGTTTGTTGGTCCTGCCCATGTAGTGGGACTGGCGTCCCGCAGCAGGAACGTTAGGCGGCCGCCCAGATGGCGTCTGGTGCTGCGCCGGCTTCCTAGGAAGACACAGCTTGAAAGCCTCGTCCTCCTTCTTCTTATCGTCGCAGCGCTGCTGTGTCAGCGCAACGGCCAGGCCGAAAAGAGCTTGACCCGGCTCAACTGGCACTCCCGCGATGCGACACTTCTCGCTATCGGGGAGACCGGATAGATTAAGCCACAGCGCGCGTTCCCCGACCACCGACAAAGCCATAGAGTGCCCGCTCGCCTGGACAGTTTGGCGGGCATTGTGGAGAACGAGGTCATTGACCGTGAAACCTCCTTCCAGAGATCGGGCGATGGCGAACCACTCTCCAGTTGTTGACCCAAATCAAGCAGGAGTTCAGCCTGATACGTGGACAACAGCGAGGAGACATTGAGAGCTCGGATAGAAAGAGCCGAGGCTTTATATGAAGTCTGATGAATCGACGCGGAGAAGCAATCCATCTTGCCCGGGAGGACGGGCTTGGGTGGGGCGAGCAGCCTGCCCTGAGATGGGTTAAGGTGTCTGGCGATGGAAGGCTCGATCACGGGTGGGTCGCCCATGCCCAGACCCGCCATATCCTTCACCTCAAGCCCCGCGAGACCGTGTTTCAGGTCAAGCGGATCACCCCAGCAATGTCTCATGTGTTTAGCACATGCAGGGAGGACGGGCAGAAGCTGCTTCCTCGGGCCGACAGGAGGCCTCAGAAGCTTGCCGTCATATACATCTCTCTCCTGATCCGAAGCATTCAGGAGAGTCGGCCATTCGATGTTGAGCCGCGCGGCAGTGCGCTCACAAAGCTCCAGCAGTACCGAATGAGGCGGGGCGGAGGGAGCCTGAGGGACCGCAGAAGATGGGATGGCTTCCTCGTCATGCGAGCCACTGAGAAGGCCCACCTCGACCTCGTCCCCGGAACCTGGCGGTCCGTCGGGGAAATGGTCGTCGGCCGGTAGCAAACCCTCAAACGGGGAAGGACACATGTCGGCCCAGTCAGAGGAAGTCGCACCGCGGGAGGCCCCCGGGTGTGCAGCGGCATCGTCTTTTTCCCCCTCCGAGTCGGACAGCCCGAAATCGACACACTGGGCAGCAGCCGTTTTGAGCCTGCGACGCAGGAGCTTTTTTGGGAGCGCCAGACAATGGCTACAGTTCTCCGGGAGGTCAAGAGCTTCTTGCGCATGCTTGAGCCCCGTGCAGACAACGCAGAAGGGATGGGAATCCCTCGCGGCAATGAGCGCACCGCGCGCGGCAGGGCAGGCTCGCGATAGGCTGTCCACCGGAGTAACCGGCGCCGCTTTAGAAAGCGCCATGGAAAAAGAAAAAAAGGCAAAAAGGCAGGCGGGCAGCCCACAGAAAAAAGGGGGGCGCGAGCGTGGGTGGCTCGCGAAGCTAACCTGGCTGAGGACGAGCACGTCCGGCGGAGGCTGATCAGCCGATATGTCCTCCTAAAGACAGCAAGTGCAGTCCAAAAAACCAGGGAGCTGTGAGGTAGGAGCAGAAGTCACGAGAAGCGAATGTTAACTGAGGAAAGGTAGCGCGTGCAGGTGCATTATGCACACGGATAAAGGGGCGTTACCTTACCTGCCTTTGGCACGCGCTCCTGACTGTCAAGCCAGACTTGGTGCAATTGGATGCTTCTGTAGAGGTCAGGAACGGATGCCCTTCCCATAGGTGGATGTCGAACACGAGATGATGAAAGAGAACTCTTCCGATCTACACGATTCACACAAATGACATATTTTGATTAAAAACGGCGAATTTTGCCGAAAAGCGACTAGTTTGCGACTAATAGTTTGCTTACTATTAGTAAGACAAAAGTTATGGTATTATTAAATGGCAAAAGTGGACACCAAAATTTTATGATGTAATGATGCCAGTCTTGAATCAAATCAGTTCATGTATGTGTGCATTTTCTACAAACAGTGTGTCCAATGAATGCAGTCATTAATAAAAAAAACATTCATAAGACAAAGACCAAATCAATAAATGTTATTTTTATTTAGTATTAAATGGATTGTTTCCTTTAATATTTTGTTTGTGCTATCAACTCTGGCTTTCCGCTGATTAACGTCATAACCGATTAACGCGCAGCTCTGACTTTTATCTGATTTTATTTTGTAGTAACGAGTAACGAAGATGCTTAGTGGAAATATAACGGAGTAAAAGTATGCATTTTATCTAGGAAATGTAGTGGAGTAAAAGTGAAAGTTGACATAAATTTAAATAGCGAAGTAAAGTACAGATACGTGAAATTTCTATTTAAGTATGGTACAGGCATATGGTACATGAAACAGGCAAATAGTTGAAAACCATAGAGAAAAAAGGCTTAGCATAGACAAACATACAGGGCAAACTATTTACTTTACAGCCATATACAGTATATAGGATCATGGGTCCCTTTTTGCGGAGTGTGTTTAAGTGTATGAGATTGTGAACAAATGTGTGTGTTCAGATGTCTGGTGATTGGGAATGGCTTGTAAACAGCAGTGTCTTCTGGGGAGTGTAGTTCAGGGCAACCATGTTTAGCAGCCATGTTTAGAGGCTTTCTTTGATATTTTTTCACTAATTTATTAAATAAAATAACGGAGAAAATATGCTATTGTAAAGGTTGTATGGTATCTCTTCCTTAGAAAAACTACACTCTTAAATAAAATAGATTCCTTGTGGTTTTAGAAAGAACTCCAGGGTTCTGTACTTATTTAAAATAAAATATATAATATAATAATACATCACTCACTCATTTTCTACCATTTATCCAAACTACCTCGGGTCACGGGGAGCCTGTGCCTATCTCAGGCGTCATCGGGCATCAAGGCAGGATACACCCTGCACACACACACTGTCATTCACTCACGCAATCACACACTACGGACAATTTTCCAGAGATGCCAGTGAACCTACCATGCATGTCTTTGGACCGGGGGAGGAAACTGGAATACCCGGAGGAAACCCAAGATGCACAGGGAGAACATGCAAACTCCACACACACAAGGCGGAGGCGGGAATCAAACCCCCAACCCTGGAGGTGTGAGGCGAACGTGCTAACCACTAAGCCACCGTGCCCCCATGTAATAATACATATTAAATAATAATAATAATAATAATAATAATAAAAATAATAAAAACTATAATAATTTAATATAAATATGCAGGTATTATATATAAAATATATTACAGTACATATATAAATGCTGCAAGATGTTTAGAAACGGCATGTTCATATATATATATATATATATATATATATATATATATATATATATATATATATATATATATATATATTTGTTCATAACATATTCTTGAAATGTTTTAATAGTTATATAATAATAATAATAACTTTAAATAGTTTAGTAGATTTGTAACAGAATGAGAATTTAAATGATAGAAAAACTTAAGATGTACGAGCTTTGTTATTTAATAACAGTGTTGTTTTCCATATATGAAGAACGAACTGATATAGAACCTCTTGTCACTATATAGCTTTGAATAATATCTATATAGCTTTTAAGAATGTGTGGTTTACCTCAGTTCCTTTAAGGTCCTGATTATCCTAACCTATAGTGTACAAATATGCTAGAAAACAAACATTTCATCTGCATAGTATTAATCAAAGGCTTAAGAGGAACTATTCTTTTGATCTTTAAAACAAAAAATAATTGAAAACCTTGAACACATTATATTCGTAATTAACAATAATTAGACATAATTTATTAAACTTTTTACTGGTGCAGTAATTGGTAAGGTATATCCAGCCTGGCAAGGTATATGTATAGACTGCCTACACAGCGAAATCTTCAGTGTTTAATTAACTGAAATAACTATTATATCTTTACACTGCTTGTTAATTCAGCACTGGGGATTTTGCTGCAAGATAATGTGAAACTGTTCGGATTCAGCACTATAAGCAAAGTGATCAATGAGCTTTTAACCATTAATCAAAATAAAACATGATAATCCACTTACAATGTAATTACATGTAAGCCCACTGATCAGGTGGGCTAATCTCTTTTATGCTAAAGAGCTTTTAGATCATCAACAACTGCTGGACCTGTTATAGAAGCATGTGCAGTGTATCAAATATTAAACCTTTGCATTAAAGCTGAATGAAAGAGAATGTAATGTTGAGGATTAGCAAAGAGTAAAGCAACTATTCCTAAACAGAAAGATAAAAGCAATACAAAATATAAAGATGTTTTTCTTTTGTTTTTTCTCATGCTGACTTTAACTCTAGCAACTCTTATTCCTGACAGCCACAATGGAACAACAAGAAGACACTGTACATCAATGCAGGGCTCTCAAGTATCACGCATTGAGCTCAGTCACATTATTATTTATCATATATTTAATATGCCGCAGCGCCCAAAATGTATCTGTCCGCACCGCTCTCTCTATGGAACCGGGCAGGAATCAAGCGTGTTTCCCCTGGAGTTCTTAGTCGGGCCTGCCACTTATCAGCCAATCAAAAAAGAGGCTACACAATAGCCAATTAGAAAAGAGCACTATTGTATATGGGTAAGAATTAACGCAACAACAAATGAAAAAAAGCAAATCCTGGAATTGTTCACCATCATCCTTGTTCACCCACAGAGAAAACCACTGGAGCTGCGATCATTATTTTGCGCACAGAGAAAGTCATGATCTCCTGTTGTAATGTTACAACAAATGCACAACTTGTTTGACACAAACGATGACATTTTGACTGCTGTTAGAGAAAGTTTCCCAAATAATCAGCATCAGTTTTTCATGAGTATCTGTAACTTAGCCAACAGTTTTACAGCCTGTTCACTGACAACACCTGATCAGAACAAGTAGTCTAGGCCAGTGGTTCTCAAACTGGAGGCCCTGAGATGGTGCCATGGGGCCCTGGTTCACTGACAACACCTGCTCAGAACAAGTAGTCTAGGTCAGTGGTTTTCAAACTGGGGGCCCTGAGATGGTGCCAGGGGGAGGGAGTAGGGATGCACTGTATACAAGGGGGGCCGCACGCCAAAAAGGTTTGAGAACCACTGGTCTAGGCCTAGTCATATTTTTGTTATCACACGGTGACTAATATTTCATGACAGGTTTTAGTGCTTCCGCATTCTAATGCTGATGCCCAGAGGGTATTTTCGATGGTCGGTTTGAACAAAACCTCAACACGAAACAGCTTGTCTCTGGACGGGACATTGTCCTCAATCATGGCTAGGCTTGAGCTGAACTGTTTAAAATGGGAGCCAACATCCTTTAATGATAAAAGAGTCCAAAAAGGCAACAAACACTTACAATAAACAACCAGTCATAATCTCTCTCTCTCTCTCACACACACACACACACACAGACACACACACACACCACACAATTTAATAAATGGAAATTGAATAAATACTTTGTATTTGGTTAAATTGTGTTCAGTGATCCTTACCAAACACAACAACACGTTTGGGTGGGGGTTGGAGATGTCACTCTTGCCTGTCTTCAAAACTTGAGAGCCCTGTCAATGTCTGATCAAAAGTCCCCTATTTCAGTTAGAGATAGTGAGGTATTATGGGTTATTCAGTATGCAAATGTATCATATGATCCATTATCAAAGATTTTGTGACTTCTTACAACGTACATTTTTAGAACAATGGTGATAATTACAATAGTAGTGACAAGTAAAATACATAAAAACAAAAGTGTTACTAGGCTGGCCATCAGTACTATCATAGCAATTCAGGCATACAATTCTATTGAATTGTTACTTGTGTATACAAAATTTTCAATGCTATTGAAGTCTATATCTGTATCTCAAATAAACCAATATGTACAATATGTACTTACACTGTGTTCTTCTCTGTATGAATTTTAGAAGAAATGTATAATCTCAAATGGAACACTAATGTTTTTTTTAACAAAGCAAAAGAATAAGCCATTTTCCATTTGATGGCAAATGACCTCAAACTCTCTTAATGTGACGCCGCTAGCTTTAGCAAAATACAGTGAATTTTTAAAATAATAAAAAATAAATCACACAATGTAGGCTAATTTAAAAGACATTTGTAAGATGTCCTGTCCACTTTAGTGTCGTCAGCCATCTTGAAAACATTTTCTCATCCAGTGTCAGTGGCTGGCATCCCTATCTGTCTCCATGCCCTTTTTTGCTATGTAAGCAAAGCTATGGAACATTCCACATTTAATTTTTTTTTTTACTTTATAAATGCATCATCCAGGTACTTGAAGTGCACTTCTTTTTGGAATACTGTACACTACTCACACTATTTATTCTACAAAATGGTGTAGAACAATAAATAATTATGCAACTTGTGATGCACGTTATGTATGATTTTACAAGGAATCCTACTATCCTGAAAAACTTTCCCCAAGACTTCATTTCTCCTCCAAATGACTTAATTCAAACCTGATGGTCAAAATCACAAGCCTACTCTTTTGAGATTACAACTGTGTCCAGGCTTTCAACCTTTTTGTGTGCTAGATATGAACCTGCCATTATGCAAACCCAATCAGGGATATTTCACAGTTCTGTTATTTACCCAGTGGAGCAGAGTAATCCGCAGCCCTACTCAGCCCTTGTAATGACAGCAAAAACTCCAAGTGCTTGGTGAACTTTTCCTGTTTTATCCTGAAATTCTACTTACAAGGAGCTTATGGTGAGCCAGCCATCACTGAAACACTGAACACAACCTTTTTGTCTCTGTATAAGTTTACACAAGCCAGTGAGTTCAGTCTCTGCACAACTGGAAAGCCTTATTCCTCCTCGAACCAGTGGCTGTATTTTCATGAGCATTATAAACAGAACAGTTATTTTTTTTCTATAAAAATATGCATTTATTTCATTTAGTCTAAAGTTTATAATGTGGAATTATGATTTTAATGTTCAGTGACACCATAGAGTTCCTAAGGTTTGATTTTTTACCCCCAAAGGCTTGACACATAGAGAGGTTTGTGAAATGAATCATCTGAATCATTTTCGTGCATTGAAAATTTTATGAATACACCAAGCAATTCCTGCAGGCTGGCTATAAAAATTTATAGCACATTAAACAAAGTCTTTCCATTTCCTGTAGTAGTCATTAGGATGAAACACTCATAAATAGAAAGCGCAAGCATCACAGTGGGCATGACTCAATCTCTGTCACTAAAGGGGTTTAGCTCCAGTTGTATGTAAAGTAAAAAAGAGGCCCAACTTTTATGAAAGTATTTTAATCTCACTCTGAGCCAAGTGATATTATAATGCGGTGATGAAAACTTCCAATTAACCTTTTCCCCCCCTTCATTTTCCCTTAGTTCCTCTCTAGCTCCACCTCAAGCACAGTACCTGATCATTGTTCTCACTTGTGTCTCGAATGTGTATCATTGCTATGGTATTGTCACCTTTATCTATTCATTTAAAATTATGGAATTGTATATGATTATAAAACCGTGGCCATGATTCAGGAATTTCCTATATCTTGTATTTTCTGCCTCTCAAGTGTATGCTCACACATTGACAGTTTTATTGTTGAAATTCATCAGTCACTGTACTATGAAGTCGCAAGTAAGTGTTTAAACTACTAGATGCCATAATAACATTTATTGCTAGTTGGTGGTGCAATTAGTATTTTACCTGACAGAAAATTCAGCATTTATAGCATTTAGCAGCCACCCTTATCCAGAGCGACTTACATTTTATCTCATTTTTATACAACTGAGCAATTGAGGGTTAAGGGCCTTGCTCAGGGGGTCAGTAGTGGCAGCTTGGTGGACATAGGAATCAAACTCACAACAGTCCGATTGGTAGCCCAACACCTTAAAGACTAGGCTACCACATCCCAATATCAGCGCAACATCAGCAGTACATCTATGTAACTTTTTCATAGCCCGGGACATGCCTACATCTATAGTGGCTCATGTCCCCAGAAATCAGCTCTCATTGAAAATGAATGATCTCTGCAGTTGCTGCATGTGTGAAGTTAGCAATACTGTTGCAAAATTATTGGCCTGTGAAAGCATTATAGCTGTAACATTTCTTAGTCCAGAGGAAGAGAAAAGTACCTTTGGCTCATTTAATGAAGAAGCAGCAAAACGGGAGGGTAAACCTTGGTAAAGTCAAGAAACTTTTATTGTCATTTCAACCATATATAGATAATGCAGTACACAGTGAAATAAAACATTTCTCAGAGACCATGGTGTTACAAAAAAAAAGACAAAGTTGTGCTAGCCACATAAAGTGCAATGTGTGCAACCTAGTGCAAACAGTGAGAGACAAATGACAGTACAGACAGACAATACAAAACACTACATGACAAATACACAAAATAGAACTGGCCAATTTGCATACTGTATATTATAAAGTACATTGTGTGACAGTATACAAATTTTAAACAGAGAGGGTTTAAGTAAACATATACATACTTAGGTAACAGCAACAGTTTGATGAGGTATTGAAATGTGGTGATGAATGTGGTGGAATGCATAGGCACGCAGTACGCACAGTCTTTTTTTGCAAGTCTATATACCAAGGGTGATTAATACTGTATACCTTTATGAAATGCTCCTTGAGTGTTTAAGAGCACAGAGTCATTGAAGTTAGACCACAAATGCTTTTGTCAAAGAGCTGGTGCCTCTAAGGGAAAAAAATTCAGACCCAAATACAGGGATAGAAGACAGACAGGGGTATATTAATAAAACAACAAAATCAACTAACAGGAAAATACTAGGGAAAAAATGAACAAATAAATACAAAACAAGATACAAAAAAACCATAAAATATATAACACCAGGTAACAAACAGCAAGGACTCAACAAAGGCATGCATAAAAATACGGGTATAAATAATGGGGGGTGGAACATAAGGAACAGGTGGGCAGAGGCAGGAATAGGATTTGGGCAGGGCAAACACACATGAGAGCACAAAAACATAAACAACAGAACATGGTTCAAGACAAAAGCAAACCAAATTGTTGAATTTAAGTTTGACACTCATTCACAACCCAAAGGTTCACATAGATTTGCCTTCTAACAACTCTATTATTTAACTTTACATTGCATTCATTGACTGGCCATTTCTGATGGAGTTTTTTGTTGTTAATTTCATATTTTATCCCTCCAGTTTCTTCAATGTAGTCTTAACCAATGTGCGAACATCTACTGCTTACAGTTACACATTAATCTTTTTAAACAAATTTCTTTAAGTTATTTAGATCAAGGTGCATATTCTACACATTATTATACACCTTTTTGTAAAGACTTTGCTAAATATGAACTCACTAGAGAGTACAGTGTATATGTGTATACAGATGAGAGAAACAATATCATTACACACCTTAAGGCAACCTGCTGTTCTCATAAAATATGCATCCTACCATTTTTTTATAGATGCATACTTGAACGATTGATATGGGCACTTACCCTTAGCTATACGACTATGATAAAATGTATGTAGTGAAAGGTTTGTAACATACAATAGGTACAATGTTTTTTACTGAGCTTGCTGTGTCACGAGGGTTTGTTTTCTAAATCTTTTGAGTGTGGCTGTGCATTTCTTCAAGTTAATGTCAATGAGCTTTGTTGTCATCGTCCCCGTGTAGAGTATGATAGTGACTGTGTATTTGCATATAAAAGCAGAAAAGATGTGTCTCTGTGTGTGTGTGTTTGTGTGATTGTGTGTGTGTGTGTGTGTGTGTGTGTGTGTGTGTGTGTGTGAGAGAGAGAGAGAGAGAGAGAGAGAGAGAGAGAGAGAGAGAGAGAGAGAGAGAGAGATGGGAAAATGAGTTACGGTTAAGGGACTGAGAGTAAATGATAAAAATATATGACTAAACAAGTTCTTAGTGATGATCCAAGAGCCTGGATCATAATGAGGTCCCTGTGCTCTGTACTGTTTGACTGTGAGGGTTGACTGGAACTCAGGTTTTTCCCTCGAAATAAGCTGCTCTCTACAGTACATGCTTACAGAACAGGAGAGAGACTCTAGCTCTAGCTATCTACAGATGCTTCACACAGTGAGAGCATACAACTGAATACTAAGCAAGCAATCTTTAAAAGACAGGGTCATAAGAATGACAGTGTGATTTGTTCTTATTAAATGCAGCTTTTTCTAAATGAATCAATTTCATTTAGAAAGTCACTGGCAAAATGTAATGATAAATTCAGTTTGTGGTTTATTACATACATATAGAAATGAACAGGTTGTTTGAATGTTTGACATGTGCTCATTATAAAAGCTGAAAATGTGCCTGGAAAAGCAGCTCACTGTGTATATAAACTTGTTCTTTATCATGTTATGCAAGATAATGCATCTCTTTTGCATCGATGAGAATCCATCCCTTGATTCATCAGTTAGTAAATTAGGTTGGAATGAAGCTCATCTTCTGCTTGACCGTTGGGATCATGTAGGCAGCATAAGAAGCAAAAAATTGATGGCTTCATGCCGTTAGCATGCTAGAGGCTATGTAGCTCAACACAAGGTCTCCCATGCATGAACGCTGTGCCAAGGGAAAGACCTTCACACCCTGCTGATTAGCACAGAAGGACCTTACCAGTTAGGGAGCTTAATTAAACTAAAACAGATAGTCCCACAGCTCTATTAAGAGTGAACACTATTGGCTTTTATTCAGAGGAGAATATTTGCACATGGCGAATGCTGAACATGGCGAATGCTCAACACCAGAACGAAAGTACTCTGCATGGACAGCTGTCTTAGACAACAGGGCTACACAAGCAAAAATGAGCATGAACTGGTACAAACCAGCAAATGAAGTTTGTTGATGGTAAAGGTTATGGTGCAAGGTGAGGGAATCAGATTTTTCTAAATTCTACAAAACCAAACATGCATGCTTATCATTTACATTTCATATGTTATCAGTTGCTCCGTCCAGGGTGTATCCTGCCTTGATGCCCAATGACACCTGATATAGGCACAGGCTCCCCGTGACCCGAGGTAGTTCGGATAAGCGGTAGAAAATGAATGAATGAATGAATGTTATCAGTTGAAGTATCCTTGGCCAACCCCTGGGTCAGAAGTATCTTACAAAGCAATGTACCGTGGGTTTTAAACCAACACCATTTCTCCACATCAAAACCAAATGAGAGATAGGATTTTTTCCACATCAACACTATGACCTGTAAAACACTCTAAAGCATTCTGAAAAAGCTTTCTATAGGCCTTGATGAAATACAAATTTACAATTTCTGCAATATTCCACTAAGATGAATAGCTTATGTCGTAACACTCATATGCATTTTCCTCTCCCCACAGTGAGCTAGCGAACATAGAGGAGGTAGGGAGGAGCAGAGGAGTCATGCAGATGCTGAGCCTGATGGGAGCGAGATCTGATTGATTGCATTGTTATTGCTGAGGACTCTTGTTCCACCTGCTTGAAAGACTCTCTCTCTCTCTCTCTCTCTCTCTCTCTCTCTCTCTCCCTTTCTCTCTCTCTCTCTATTCATCCATCCACTTGTCTGTTCATTTTTCCTCCCATAAAGTGTGTAGAAAGAGCTGGGTTCTGCTGGGAGCTTAAATTTACTATTGATGGATGCTTACATGTGAGGAAAATAAGCACCAATGCTGAACATATGGGCTGAATATAGGATTTGCTTTAGCACTGATATTAATTTACATATTTGCTCCTATCTGGAAAACAGAAAATCCTTCTGTCACAATAGATTTTATTCCTCATATATTTTTTTAATTTTGTTCTGCCAGTTGTAGTTAAAATCCAGGGGTAAAGATGACCAATTTCCACTGAGCTTTATTGTGTAACACTGGCAGAACTAGTCTGGATAGAGATCTTTCTTCTACTAAAGGGCCTAAAGTAGTAATTTAAATGTGTGTATATTTTTAACTTAATGTATAATATATAATGCGTAATATATTTCTATATATAATATATATGTATTGTATGTAAATGTATAATAAAGTAATAAAGAGCTTAAAATGGTTATACATGGTATAAAAGACTAATAAATATTTGGGGAAGTTTTTTTTTTTTTTTTTTTAATTTATTGTTAGCATGTGCTGTGTTCCTCAAACTTTGCTTTCTTCCTTGTATATTGTGCTCTTTTTCCACCAGGAGAAGGCGTGTACCAGGCAATGGTTTGTAGGACTGGGTGCAGAGTGAGATAGTGAGCTGAACTGTCACAAAATGCTCAGCAAACAAGGAGTTCAATATAACATTCACAACTGAGAAAATGATTGATAACGTATAACAGAAATAAACACTAGTTTATATCCAAATATTAATGTCAATTTTTGCCACTCAGTGCCATTTCTTTTATCATAATCGAATGACAAGTTTGTAATTCGATAAAGCATTTCTTTACATGTCTTACTGTATGTGGAATTATTGTCCACTACAACCATAAAAGCACATTTTTGTTAGGAATTGGTGAAAAGCATGTCTATCCAAACAGATTGAGACCTTTTAAATCTACATTTCTAACATTTCTCTGGCTTTAATTTTTTCTATTATATTTCTTTTTTGTATTAAGCCATAATTAATTAATTATAATAATAACCTTCAATAATTCAGAGCATTTTGTGGTAGCTTTCTGTTTTTTTTTCTCTCTCTCTTTTTTATTGCAAAGTACAAAGGCAAAATCTTGTTTAAGTTTTATGTCTAATACTGTATGTTCTTAATTTAGCTCTTTGTTTTTGTTAGTATCAATGAATTGTTACTAAACATGTGCCTACTTTACTCAGCATTGTAAAAGAATAACAATGGGAAACATTAACATTATTTTTATTTTTTAACTCCCACAAATCTAAACGGAAATGCATTTAAAATGTTACATAAATCCATTTACTATTAACATCCATAAGTCTTATATCAAATAAGACAACTACATTAAACAGTTTGTAGGGTATGTAGATGGATGATACAGAGTGTACACAGAACTTTATAATCACAAATAAGAATAGATAAGAAAGCAGATATAACTGTTAGAATAAGTGTAAGTATACTTGCATACTGCATAGTTACCAAAACTTATATTAACATAAGATATATATATATATATATATATATATATATATATATATATATATATATATATATATATATATATATATATATATATATGTGTGTGTGTGTGTGTGTGTGTGTGTGTGTGTGTGTGTGTGTGTATGTATATTTGCCAAAAGAAAGCCAATGAGAACCCTTTAATCCCAAAGGTATAATTTTTTTAAGAGCACAGTTTAAAAAGAGCATCTCTACAATGTAATATTGTGATAAATACATAATATAGCAGGGCTATTTTACACAAGTCTCTGCAACTAGCTAGTACAAGATAGGTGAGGTGATTAGGAATATTTAGTAGAAAGCACAAAGAACATTTGAAAACATATCTACTGCACACCTCCAGAAACACGCCGACTTTACGTTGTGGCAACGAAACCCCTGGAATTTAGTAAATGCCAATGCAATAGCCTTCACTTTCTGGATCAGTTTTTTCATCTTCCTCATCAAACATTATAGTGTTATAGCATTATATCATCCACTGTTATCTTTACAAAAGAGAATAAATTAATTTGTGTTTGTGAAATAAGTGAATGTAAGTGCAGATAATTAGTGAGCATACTTTATCTGCCCTGATACAATGAAAAAAGTTTTTATCTAAAAATAGTTTGTTGCTTATTTTGAATCAGTGCAGCTACTCAGTGTGTGCTACATGCACATGACAAGGATTAATGAGCATACTGTGATTCCAATCTGTTTTCTCCCTGTTAAAGTAAGTGATTAAGTAAATAAATAAACATGTTTAGGGTCGAAACTTTATCGCCTTCTTCTAAATCAGATTGTAGGGCAATATACAGTATTAAGAGTTTTCTTGGATAAACTACTGATAAATAAGTGAAGTAAAAAAAAATATACACATTCAAAACTTACAGCATATTTGCTCACTATAATTTTTCAGTAAAAAGAAAATAACACAAATTTGTCAAAAAGAAGCCTAAATATGTCCTTTGAACTGTTTACTCTTTTTGAGATCAGCACCAGTTATAGATGTTCATGCGTTTTGTATGTAATTTATGTTGAATGCTTTGCGAAGCAACAGCATCCAGCCTTGCAAATAAATAAATAAATAACTAAATAATAGGTCATTCGAGTTATAAAAGAGGGAACTGGAGGATGACAAGAAATTGGCAGAAAGCCTATTTCATTAAGACACAGTTTATTTTATTTGTATACTGCTTTTAAATACAGCAGTGTACAAAAACTAAAGCTTAGCAAAGCAGAGGTGACAGCAGCAGAATAAATCACTTTAAATTGTGAGGAGGAAACCTTGAGATGAGGCTGAATCTGAAAAGGAACCCACTGGATAGTGCAATTCCGATATTACACTAATGATGAATTTCAGTTTAACAGAACATGTAATACTTACTGTAGTGCTTTCATTATATAATGCTAAGATGAAAGAGTTTATAATTTAAAATGATTTAAAAATATTTTACAACAAAACAGGTTTAGTATATAAGCTCATAAGCACATGTTGAATAAGCTACAAAAGATGTGTGTCATTTAAAAGGCAGATTCTTACATATTAGTAAGTATTTACTGTACGTTTTCAATCTGTGTGTGTGTGTGTTTGTGTGTGTCAGATTGGGTGAATAGATAAATTTTATTCATGTAGCCATATGACAGAAGATGCTTAAAATACAGTATATAATGATAAGCAGCCAATTACTAATTGCATTAGGAATATATCACACCATAAGTTTTTATCTTGATGTACACACAATACAATATTTTTTAACACTAACACAATGCTTGAAAAAGTTATCAGTCCTGATGTTCAATTAGCTCTATTAGGATGCTCAGACTTTACATTAGGAATAGTTTTTATTATGTTTGGTGGTGGATTTTAATGGAATGGTTGTCCACTTCACCACATAGCTTTCAAAAATGGCTGGCTGACATAGGCGCCTGCATGAAGCTAGAAAAAGTTTCAGTTTTTAAATTTCCAATGATTTAGTGCAGGATCTGGTCCTCTTCCTTGACTATCTTCATAATAGCTGAAAACAGACTGTACACCTCTCATGTACTAAGGATAACTTTTATTTTATTTTACATTTCTCAGTTTTTTGTCAGGACTTCACGTGTCTGCCCCGCCCTTGTCTTTTCCTCCCCGCCTCTGCACACCTGTCCCTCATGTCTGTTAATTATTTGTACTATTTAATTGAGCCGCGTTGCCTTGTGCAGCACGGAATCCTGTTGTCTTTATGTCTGGTTTTGTCTTTGTCCTGTTTCGTGTTTCTTTTTTAGTTAATAAATCCTGTTTTTGTTTAGCTGTACTGCGTTTGGGACCATTTTTACCCCCGCGCCCGTGACAGAAGGATTCCGCCAGACCAGGACCCCGCAGGATAGCGACAGCCTGGACCAGCCGATTGGGAGCATTTTTTTTTCCTTATTGGACTTTTTTCCCCCTGGACTTTGCGGTTTTGGTGACATCATTCCTGGACAGGTGGTAGAGGGTGTGCTGTCTCTAGTATACCTTCATCATCTGTTACCAATTCATCTCTGTTTTCAGTCTCAGCCACTTTTGGGACACTAGTCTTATCCCTAGCACCAGCATCAGTCAGCACAGTTAGGAAATCATCAACTTTAGGAGAGGTCTCTAACAACTGTGGCTGAGGAAAGCTAAATTGCATCAAAGGATACCCATCCTCTTCTTCAGATTCAGAACTCCACTCTTCATGCAAGTCCTTCGACTCACTTTTAGGCTTGCCCTGTTTATTAATCTCTTCCAACAAGGTAGCCCGTTGGGCTCTTGTCCTTGGCTGCCGGACATTTGGCGGTTCCTGCTTGTCCACAGGCATTCTAACCAAGTACCCAATTGGCAGAAGGTGATCGCGGTGTACTGTCTTTGCAACACCAAACCCTCGTTCAGGCTTAATTTGGTAGACAGGTATATTAGGAAGCTTCTCCACTACAATGTAAGGGAATGGATTCCATTTATATTGCAACTTATGCTTCCCGGGGAGACCCAAGTTACGCATTAGTACTCGATCACCTTCTTCAAGAATCTGATTTCTGACTCTGGTGTCATAGAGTCTTTTGTTTCTCTCATGGTTTTTATAAGCAGCTTTTGCAGCTAGCTCATAAGCACTTTTCAGTTCATGCCTCATTGTGTCTACATACTGATGATACTTCATTTCATTTTCGCCATCAGTAGATATTCCAAAGCACAAATCAATAGGCAATCTTGCTTCCGTGCCAAACATTAGAAAATATGGAGAAAACCCAGTGGCATCATTTCTAGTACAGTTGTATGCGTGCATAAGCTGGCTCACTTGTTGACTCCATCTCGCTTTCTTTTTAGGGTCGAGAGTTCCCAGCATAGACAGCAAGGTACGATTGAATCTCTCAGGTTGTGCATCTCCTTGAGGGTGATATGGGGAGGTTCGTGATTTTTTGATTCCAAGTATTCCTAGCAACTCCTTAATGAGTTGACTCTCAAAGTCACGTCCTTGATCGGAATGAATCCGAGCTGGTAGTCCATAATGAACAAAGAAATTCTGAAACAGTACTTTTGCAACTGTCAGTGCCTTTTGATTTAGGGTTGGGAATGCCTGGGCATATCGAGTGAAATGATCAGTCACAATCAACACATTGGCAATTCCTGTTGAGTCAGGCTCAATGGACAAAAAATCTATACACACTAAATCTAGGGGACCAGTACTAGTGATCCGATGTAGTGGAGCAGATCTCTGGGGCACTGTTTTACGCGCAACACACCTGCCACAATTCTTGATGTATTGAGGGATGTCAAAAGCCATTCGAGGCCAGTAAAATCTGTCCTTAATGAGCTCTATAGTGTGTTCTGTTCCAAAATGACCCATGTCATCATGCATAGCTTTTAGGACCATTGGTCAGAACTCAGCAGGCAGTATCAACTGATACACTTCTTTTCCATGCCTCTGAATGAGGCGAGACAGTAACCCTTTCTTCAAAAGGATTTTAGAATTCTCTCTTTGGAGTATCACAATTTCTCTGTCTTGCGAACTTAATTCTAGAATGGATTTTCCATCCTCCAACTGCTTTAATACTACTCCGAGGGCTGCATCTGCTCTTTGAGCTTGAACTAATTCTATTTGACTCAACCGCTCAAGAGGGCTTATTTCAAGTTTTGTAGGAAATGAGAAAACATCAGGGAGGGCATCTGGAGGAACTCCAAGCTGATCCACACGTCGGGGAACAACATCGGTCTTGCCAGTGCAGACCTGTCGACACAGAGCTTTAACGCCAGAAGGTGGAATGACCTCCCATTCTTCCGATCCGTCCAGCGCATTCCTGGACAAGAGGTCAGCATCAACATTGTTTTTTCCTGGTTTGTATTGTACATTGAAGTCATATGTCGTCAATGCAGCTAACCATCGGTGGCCAGTAGCATTGAGTTTGGCAGTGGTGGTCACATAAGTAAGTGGGTTATTGTCTGTCCTCACAGTGAATTTAGCACCATACAAATAATCATGAAACTTATCCACTATGGCCCATTTCAAAGCAAGAAATTCCAGCTGATGAATTGGGTAGTTACGTTCCGATTGACTCAATTTTCGACTGGCAAAAGTAACTGGACGCAGGCCTTCAGGATATCGTTGGTTGATTTTCTTAAATGAAGAGTCACATGCTTCATCCCATCTTTCAGCAAAAGGCTCTCGCACCTTAAAGTAATGCTGTCTACTATGGTTGTTTACTTTCCGTTTCTTTTGAGCCGGTGGGTAGCCCTTCGTTAACTCAGTGAGTGGTCTGACAATAATGGAATAATTTGCAATGAAGCGACGATAATATCCACAAAAGCCTAAAAAGGACCGAAGGGACTTTACATCAGTGGGCTTCTTCCAGTTTAGTACAGCCATCACTTTGTCTGGATCGGTGGCTACACCAGCAGAAGAAACAATATGTCCCACATATTTTACTTGTGGCTGACAGAACTGGCATTTATCAATCGAGAGTTTTAAACCACACTCCTCCAGCCGATCCAATACCTTTAAGAGCCGTTCTTCGTGCTCTTCGAGTGTTTTCCCAAACACTATTAGATCATCCAAGTAAACAATCACTTGCAATAGATTCATATCTCCCACCGCAGCCTCCATCAAACGTTGAAATGTCGCCGGGGCTCCTGTTATCCCCTGTGGCATTCGTTCAAATTGATAGAAACCCAGCGGGCAAATGAAAGCGGTCTTCTCTTTATCTTCCTCTGCCATTGCTATTTGGTAGTACCCACTTCTCAGATCAAGAACAGAAAACCATTTACTACCAGTCAAGCAGTCAAGAGCATCATCAATGCGTGGCATAGTGTACTGATCTGGGATGGTTCTTGAATTCAAAGTGCGATAATCAATGCACATGCGCACTCGACCATTCTTCTTTCTAGCTATCAAGATAGGAGATGCATATGGGCTACGTGATTCTTTAATAATCCCTGCAGCCAACAGTTCTTGCAAGTGGCGGCGGACGTCCTCTATATCAGCCGGAGTGATTCGTCTGGATCGTTCACGAAATGGCTCAGTATCAATGAGCCTGATGTGGTGTTCTACCCCCTTAGCCAATCCAACATCCCATTCGTCCAAGGAGAAGACTCCTGCTCTCTCTGACAACTTTTGGGCTAAGCGACGTTTCCAGGCCTCCGGCATGGGTGAACTTCCAAAATCGAACAAGGAAGGATCCAAAGTCTTTTCTGTAGCGGTGGATTTCTGAGGTACGGCTACTGTGTCCACAGTGAATACCTGAGCAAGAAGAGTACCCATTGGAATAGATATTCCTTTCTGAGATTCATTCCGCAGGGGTAAGGAGAAATTAGTTATATCAATAGATGATGAGGTCATCACCAAGGAGGGAACCAATACACTGGCCGGAAGTTTATTGACTTCAGTAGACTCCACTAGAAGTATGCTGTTTTCAAAAGGCTGATGGGGTGTAACCCTACATACTGGATAGATAGTACTACGAGGTGGAAGGTTTAGCGAGCCTGGTCCCATCCATTTCACATGACCGACCACATCTTTAGTTTCTCTACAGTGTGACTCAACAGGTTGTCTTTTGACGTTCCACTCAAAGGGGAGTATCCGAAATGACTGAATAGTACTGTGATCAGTAAACTCTTCACAGCTGGCCAATAAGGTCTTAAGCTTAGGGGCGTTTGTGCCAAAATGACAGACACAGCTTCAGGACTCTTGGGATCAGGACACACCAAAGCTAAAAGTGTGACTTTTTCTTTAGAACACTGCTTATTAAAGGAGAATGCTAAATCTACAGAAATATAACCCCTGTAAGGATAAGTGGAATCACTAAGACCCCAGATAGCAAGGTTAGTCAGCGTCTGTAGTGGAACATGAGATAGCTGCTTCTTATACCAGCTCTCAAACACTATGGTGACTCGAGACCCACTGTCAAGCAAGGCCTTGCAGTGTTGTCCCTCAATTGTTACTTTAGCAAAAGGAGATGGACCAACTAATCCTTCCGGAATCGCATTGGACCTGTGAGGATGTATTGTGCTTCTCCGCACTGAACAGTTCCTGGTCGCTACTGTAGTCTCACCCGAATCTCTTCCACTTTTATTTTTCCGCAGAGCACTTATCAGTTTGTGGATCACTTTTGGGTTGTTTTCGAGGGAATTGCAGTGAGAGGCAATGTGGCCATCTTCCCCACACAGGTAGCAAAAGAACTCAGATGATTCACTGTGAGCCTACGGTGAGTAGGCTGATTTTTTCCTTCATTCCATTTAGATTCTCCACGCTCCATGGGACGATGGGCCACAGTCCATACACTGAGCTGCTCGTTAAGCTGTTTCATTTGTTTCTGCAAAACTTTAACATCACCTTCTGTTCTGGACTCAGCTGATGGTTTAATGCTCTTACTTTTTGTCTCACGTTCGGTGTCTCTGTTTTTTGTTAACCCATCAAGCTTGGAGGTCAAAACTTTGATTTCATTTTTTAACTCCTGAATTTCAGTAGATTCTGATTTCCGTTCGGGTACAGTTTGGACCTGCCTTACGGAAGCATGTAGCTTATGGCGAGTGGCTTTATTCTCTTCCTCCTCTCGGAGTTCATTCATCAACTGCAAGAATGTAGGAGGTTTCTGTTTTCTCTCCCTAAAACGGAGATGTACTAGCGTCAGGTCAGATTCTAAGGAGCCCCTGATGAGCTGCTCTAATCTAGCTTGATCCACTCTTGAAGGTGCTATACCACTTCTCTGCACAACTTTGCGAAGGGATCTCTCCAGCCTCTGCAAAAAATCTGAAATCTTTTCACCAGCCTGTTGGTGTAAATTTCTGAAAGCATAATACAGGTCCTCACCAGATTCAGAAGTGCCATATACATTTTCCAATGCCTGTAGGTAATTAGAGGGGCTAGCTTCTGGATTATTCAACCTCACTGCCTGAATAATGTCTAGGGCAGGGCTTCTCAAGCTCTCAACAATTCTGGAACGTTTCTCTCTTTACTGTTTGCTGCATTTTTGCTGGCGGCAGCACTGCATTTTAAGACCCAACGAGACACCTGGGTGAAAGATCGGAGCAGCACTGATGGGAAAACATGTTTATTTCTGGCGCAATGCACGACTCGTGAGTCACTTGCGAGTGACGTACTGTACTTCCGTTTGGGAGAAGTATAGCGCTGACGTATGTGGCTTGAAAACCACATTCATTTACACCTGTCCAGTTTAATCTGAAATGCGTCTCAGACCACCTCCTGAAAACGTTTCGGAGGGCATTTAGACCTGGTCTTTTTACGATCGGATAGCTATCCGATCACAGAAAACGCATGAAGTGACCAGGTGTAAAAACCCCCTTAATCTCTTATCCTTTCTTTAAATTGAGTTAGATGTGTGTGTGGTGGGGTGGGGTAGGGAGATTTTTGACCTTTGTTGATATGGCCATATGACTGAAGATGCATAAAATATTTTTACAGAATGTGTTATATTTAGCAGATGCCCTATATGTCAATATATACTATATGGCAATAGTAAATATAAGGCTATAATGCTACAATGTCAGAGAAACATATAACTGGAAATTTTTTTTTTTTTTTATGTTCTGTAAAGCAATTATGCACCTAGTGAGTTCAGTACCCAGTAGTGTTGAACACACAGTAGAAATAGTATGAATTTACCTCCAACATACAGAAGTATTTATATGGATAATGTTTGAAGTAATAATTTTGGACGCATCATGTAGCACAAACAGATTTTGGTGAGAGAGATTTACAGCCCGCCAAAATCAATTAACTGGGATTTTCATGCAGACCAGTGTTTTAAGTTTAGACAGAATGGTGGAAAAAACAAACAAACAAAATAAACAGTGAGAGACATTTCTGAGGATTTAATTACCTTCTTGGTGAGAGAGATCGGATAAAAATTGATAGAATGTTTAATTAAGTAATAGGAAGGCTAGAGAAAGTCAAATAATTATCACAGAATGCATGTCGTTCCCTAAGGTAGATTGAGCTTGAGGTAGATTGAGCTACAATGGCAGAGTACTACACTTGGCATAAGCTCACTGAATCATGGCAGCAGATGACTGGAATTAGACCAGTGATGTTTTTCCAATCTTTAATTGTCCAGTTCAGATGAACCTGTGCAAATCTTTAGTGAACACGATCAGAATTCCTACTGCTCCCTTTTCTTGACAAATTAGTACTTTCCCACTTTGCTTCTGAAAAAAATACAGTACATGGCCAACAGTGGGATGGAACAGACTATGATTTCACCTATTATTGTTGGTACTGACAGATCATGGCTATCAACCAGGCTGGACCTGATGAGTTGAGTTATTTTTAACTTAGTTCTTGTATTCAGTTTATTTATTTTAAGGAGATGTTTCACCCTATTGTCAGGAGTTTGCAAGTTCAGATCCTGATGATACTATAGCCATCTGTGGGTGGAATCACAAAATTTTGACCATGCTTTCTAGGTGGGAGGGATGGCATATGCTCTCTTCACGGTCAGTCACAACAGTGACCAGTTGTGAGCAGGTTCATGTGATTTCCAAGAATTCATCCAATCTGAGTAAACATACCTGCAAAATACAAATATGTTAAATAAATAATTTTTTTTTTTTTTTTACTATAGTCATCGGTCTACATTTATAGATACACTAATGCTTATCATAGTTTTCAGTACTTTTTAATTCATTCAGGCAATTTTATAAACTGCACCTTGTTAAGAGTAGCGAAACATAACATCACTAAAACAGAAAAGATGTTCAGTCACTATTGTTCAAGCTTGTATGAATGGAATCCAGTTTATGCAGAGCTAATTTATTAAAAAAAAAGAACTTCATGACAATGGATCTTAAATTGGGTGATTATTCAGGCTCTCCTCTGGAAGAGAGGTTTGGACATTCGGCAGTCTATTGTTGTGAGGTAATTTATATATTACACTAGAGTTATGAATGTATATATGACATAGGTTTTGTCTTGTGTTCAGTATTCTATGTATTTTATATTCAAACCTGTTTCTTGTGTCTTGCTTCCCTTGCCCCCATGTCCTCCTGCCTTGTGTATGCGTCATGTTCTTATTGGTTATGTAGTCATGTTTTCCTGTTCTTGTTTGTCATTGGTTCCTCATGTGTATTTAACCCTGAGTGTTTCCCATGTTCTTGGTCGGTTGTTGTCTCTTTATGGCTGTTGCATGCGATAGTGTTTCTCATCTCATTTTGCCATTGCATTGCCTAGGATTACTTTGTGTTTTTGTTCAGTAGAATCTTAAACTGCATTTGGATCATCTGCCTTTTTGTTCTATTTGACAGTAGAGGGTTTAATATTGATTATTCTTGATCTTCATTATTCAGTTGAGTTTTGGGGGGTATGGTGCAATTGTCACAAGAAAGTTACAATTCTCCAGCTTTTCAGTTATAGCTGTAACATAGGAGATCTTTTGTTTTAAAACCCAATAATCAGATTGAGCAATTACAACCCATCTAATATTTATTGGACCGAAACATATTTATGAGTAATTTTATTATTATTATTATTATTATTATTATTATTATTATTATTATTATTATTATTATTATTATTATTATTATCACATTTCAAAGGTTATCTTAATCAATCAGATAAATAAAATAAAATAAAAATCAATAAAAGCTTAATATTGTATTCTGTGGTTGCTATATGGTTGCTCGATGCCTTTTTTTATAATCATACCTGTTTTATTTCAGCACAGAAATTTCGAAAAGAATTCAGGCATATGGTGTGACCTCTAAAGTGCACACATATTTGTTTCTTAATAAATATGTATCTGATAGTTTTAATAGCTTGCTCTATTATATACTATCTCTAAGTACTTGCGTTTGATTAATTTTAGTTTTTTATGATGGGATATCTCCATGACTGTCTTAGAAGCATTTAATAACACAAATAAAGGCTTAATTGTAGGCTAGAAATAATACTGTATGATTTTGAGAGCATGTAAGTTCTCAATTAATAGAACTAATCTAAACCCAAAGTATATGTATTGAAGAGATGATGATGATGGTGATATTGTGCATAAGGATTACATGCACACTTACTGAGATAAAAGGACTGAATTTCACAGTGTGTCTCAGTGTGTGTGTGCACATAAGAACCCAGCCACTCCCACACCGTTCTTAATAATATCAACATTATTTCAATAACCTGATTCAGCCCTCTGGCATGCTGCTATCTCACACTCATTCAGTGTCCTATCTGCTTTTTAACAGAATAAATACTGCAAGCAAACATGTTTAATTCTTGCACAGATCAGCTTGCAGACACTCAGCAGGCTGGTGCTAGTGTAGGCAAAATGGAGTGCTTGAAATATTTATTAGAGCCTTGCATATTCAACAGAGGGTCCCTTGTGTGATCTCCAGCAACACGTACGCAAATGAAATATTGATGCAGCTTAAATAAATAGGCAAGTGCCTACACTAGGGTATTCCTACTGACAGCGAGTGGAAAGGAGAGTTGCTGCAGTATTCCCTTTGTGCCGTGCCAGTGATGTGAAGCCACATATGCACAGGCAGTATTTGAAGAAGGACTCATGGTCTGTCCATCTTGGGAAACAGTTTGGTACAAATTGTTAAGGGTCTAGACTGATGAGCAGTGAGTGATCCAGTATCATTTAGAAATTCAGGATGAAAATGGATTAAGGTCCTGCCATGTATTTGTGTCAAGCTGAAAATTGACATATTATTAAATTGATATTGCAAGGGAATGATGGTGCTTCTAATAAAATGTGAAACAAATGTATAAACAGGAAGCAAAAAGATTTTTTATCAACCTAGTTACAAAGACATAAATTGTGAAAAAGACGTGTAAATCTTTGGCTTGGATATGTCCCATTAGATATTTTTTGTGCACAGATTCAAAATGCACCTTAAACATGATGGATGAAATTCTCAGTACGATTTACAACTAGTGTGTGAAAAAAAGGTTTATACTCTCTCCTACCAAAAAAAAGTCATCCCATGAGTTGCCATGAGTTGGTAGCCTTACATACAAGAAACAGCTGTGGTGTGGTCCAAACACTATACTGTAGCAGGAAAGAATGCCAAGTTCATAGTACTGTAGGTCATATGTTTTGGTGGGCGTCTCTCTCTTTGTGACATCTGGTATGTTGGATCATCATCTTCATCAGTGGCAGGTATATCATTATCCACTGCGAGGATTACAGGGGCCTGAAGTGAGTCACAAGGGATGTCATTCATCAGATTCTCTGTACTGTGGTGCAGACTGGCATTTTCTTTTCTGTCTGGATTTATCTGTATGTCTCTGGTTCTGACTAAAAATGCAAGTGGTCACAAGCCAAGTATAGATTCCTGTGGATCTTGACTAGGACCCTCTCAACCAAATGTAACACAAAACCTTTTACATGTTTGTCATAGTACTTTACTCCTTTTAGCAGCTTTCTGAGCATTATTGTTTGCAATGACATATGCTTAATACAATCCTTGTCTCCATTTATTCACATACTCTGTGGTCACTGGAACCTGATTCAGTGTGCAGTCCAAAAAACTGTTCAGGGACTACTTCCAGTTGGATTTCTGTGTCTCAGTCAGTGTCTTCAGGACATTGATGAAGTGTGTGAAATTATAAATATCAGTCAAGATAAGTCAATCAATGCAGACTTAAAAAACGCAAAACAGGAACAACAACATGACAAAGACAACACCAAGGATGACAAACGACAAGGATTCCGCGCCGCCATAGGCAACGTGCCACGGTTAAATACACAAGACAATTAACACATGAGAAACAGTTGAGCAGAGTCGAGGAGAAGAAAAGACAATGGCAGGACAGACACGTGAACACAGAACATAAACAAAAGCACGTGGCCAAAGTACGGGCTGGATCCTGATAGTACCCCACCCTCGAGGCACAACTCCCGAAGCACCAATCCCGTATCAAACAGAGAGGGCCGAGCGATGTCCACAGCCGAGCAGAAGGGCCGAGCACAACCCTCAACACACCGCGGCCGGACATACATCTCGAAAACCAGAAAGGGGTGAGGGCGGGAAATAAAATCCTCCGCCACGGAGCAAAAATAAAAAAAAATATCCCTGGGGCAAAATACGGGCCTGCAACACCCCCCGCGGACAGGAAGTGAGGCATCGTCATCCACAGGAAACCACGAAATGAAGCAATGTCCCCCACCAGAACAGGTGCGGGGCGATGTAGCAGGACACCAAGAAAGAAAAACAAAACCGGGCTGTGACATCTTCCACTGGGAATAAGTGAGGCGGCATCCCTGAGGGAAACCGGAAGAGGAGCGGTGTCCCGATGTCACCCAAAAAACACAAAAGAAAAAAGACAAAATTCCAGGGAAAAACAGGGCAGAAAATACAGTCTACAAAAAAAAATACTAGCTCAAAGCCGGTCCAGACTGACGCTATCCTGCTGGGTCTTTAAATGGCGAAATCCTTCTGTCAGCGATGCGGGGATAAAAACAGACCCAAATGCATGATAGCATCAGGTTAAATACACAAGACAATTAACACATGAGGAACAGGTGTGCAGAGGCAGGGAGGAAGAGACAAGGGCGGGTACAGTTCAGTTCCTCTAATACAGTCGGTACAGTTCAGTTAGGTTTGATGGTTGCCGAGCATGGACAGCCCGCTGCAAATCACCCCAAGGATGTTCAATGATATTCAGGTCTGGGGACTGGGATGGCCATAACGCCCCTTGTTATGACCAAATAACTCAATCTTTGTTTCATCACACCTCAGCACCTTATTCCAAAATGAAGCTGGCTTGACCAAATGTACGTTGCATACCTCAAGCGACTTCGTTTCTGGCGTGTGTGCAGAATATGCTTCTTTCGCATCACTCTACCGTACAGCTTCACCTTGTGCAAAGTGCACTAAATTGTTGAACAATGCACAGTGACACCATCTCCAGCAAGTTGATGTTGTAGGTCTTTGGAGGTGGTCTGTTTGCTGTTTTGACCCTTCTCACCATCCTTCCATTTCCTCACTGTGGACACTGACAGATTATATCTCTGCGATAACTTTTTGTAGCCTTCCCGTAAACCATAATGTTGAACAATCTTTGTTTTCAGGTCATTTGAGAGTTGTTTTGAGGCCTCCATGTTGCCACTCTTCAGAGGAGAGTCAAAGAGAACAACAACTTGCAATTGGCCACCTTAAATACCTTTCCTCATGATTGGATGCACCTGTCTATGAAGTTCAAGGCTTAATGAGCTCACCAAATCAATTGTGAGTTCCAATTAATCAGTGCTAAGTAGCTACAGGTATTCAAATCAACAAAATGGCAAGGGTGCCCAAATTTATGCACCTGTCTAATTTCATTTTGATACATATTGTACATTTTCTGTTAATCCAATAAACCTCATTTCACTACTGAAATATTACTGTGTCCTTCAGTTATTTGATAGATGAAATTGCTGATCCAAACCCAAATATTTATAAATGAAAATCATGGAAATTCAGGGGTTCCTAAACTTTTGCATACGACTGTACTTTCCTTTAATATTGTTCTGGCAACACTAGCTGACTGTGGGAAGTGGTAATTCAATTAGAATCAGTTAGATGCTTTTACTTTTGATTATTAAATTATTTCATTCTCTCAAAAATGTGTTTTCAGTTCTTTCACTGGTGGCCCAAACCTGACAGTTTGCAATCTAACACAGGACATATGAATGGACCTGATTTGCTTCACTATTCCTTGGGTGTGGGGTGGACTGGTGCAGCAGTTGATCACTCTCCACTGAAACCAACATGGATGCAGCTGTGAATGATCACATTGCAGGGAACGCTTTCTGCAGCCAGGATGACAGCAACAGTGGTGTCAGGTGGTAACCCCTCTGAACAGTCCCTCATCCCTTGACAAGGCATGAGTGTCACTGTTTTGCAGGCAACTGGCTTTATGGGAAAAGTCTTTAGTATATTCTCTGTAGTACAAAAGTAGGCCAAGCAATTTCCTGAGCTGTATTACAGTCCGTGGTCTGGTGTCCTTTAATGCTCTGACTGCCTCAAAAAAAAACACAGGATCCACTCTACTCCTTTTGGAAGAGACTATTCTGCCCAAATAGCACACTTCCAATTAAAACAGATCATACTTACTAGGATTGAGTTTAATGGCATATTTTTTTAGGCTACCATAATACTCGCTGTATATCATTCATGTGTCATCAAAGGTCTTACCAGTCTGAAAACCAGTGTGATGTGTAGGTATGGTAACACAGATGTTATCCCAGAGCCCCTCTAGTCAGATCTGAGTTGGCCTTCCTGTTCAGGGTGTCATTATTTGCCTAACACACATCACTGGTGAGGAATATGATCAATTTGACTTTCCTGACCTAGCCCTGTGCAGTTAGGTCATGTCAATAATTCTTCACTTCTTAATACAGTGGCCTAGGTAATGACATACACATGCAAGTGCGGTCCATTATACAGTACAAGTAGATAAAGAGACGGGCAGACTGTTGATTTCTTGGACTCAACCCACAATGGCAGATCATTAGGTTTGGGAATTGCACCATCTCAGATCGCAAGCCTCTGCAGCGGATAGTGAGTACAACTTAAAAGATCATTGGAGTCTCTCTTCTCTCTATCACAGACATTTACACCACACGTTGCATCCAAAATGCCACCAGCATTTTTGGATGACCCCACACACCCCACAATTCATACACAATTCATTACAATACCTCATATAACTGCTGCTACTATATTAAGTGTTGATTCCTGTATTTTTGCACATGTACTATAGAATATACAGTATGTACTCTGGTTGGTGCTGCTTTTGTGTACTATTTTGTTGTGTAATATTTTGTAGTTTTTTGTATCGTTTGTTTGTCTTTTGTCTTGCAATGTTTACCCCAGGTTATACATCAAAAACCAGGTTTTACACCATACCTACACATCACACTGCCAAGGAAGCCAAGGATGAGGCATAACTCGGGGACCCTGGTGACGTACAGTATAGCGCCATACACTTGGTGTGGCTCCCAATGTGCGATGAGAAGTGGTGCAATCTGGTGGTTATGGGACCAGAGGCCAGAAGTCTCCCATCCAGGGCCAAAACAGGTAATGGTTAATTAATGGTTAAAGGGACTCTTGAGGCTGTGGGCCAAGCCCACATCGATTAAATTGTAGCCCCTAAATCAATGAAAACCTGGAGGCTTACCTGTTTGTCACCTTTCCAAAAGAGGGTGGCTAATAAGAAAAGACCTGAAGTGTGAGGAGCTGCATTCAGGACCAACCCAGGCCTCTCTGGGAAGGCCCCTCCCTTTAAATGGTTTGCGTGGTACAGACTGAGCATGCACCTCTGCTTTGTTAAACCTGCAGCGCCCAACTGCATTGGTTCAGGAGGTGCCTCTTGTGGTTTGGGAGACCCAGGTATGCCGAGACTTTCTTGCATGTACGCACACTCATGTTGAGTTGCCCTATTAACCTGCCATTCTAATAGCCTCTTGGAGGCGATTATCCAGGCGGATAGCAAGGTTATAGAGAGCCTCCAGATTTTTGGGAGGGCCCTGAGCAGCCAGCTCATCCTTTATCTCCTCAAAGAGGCCCTGTACATAGCTGACCTTTAGGGTTTGCCTGTGGTTAAAACTCGTCTCGTAGTGGTAACCGTTCCCCGTTTGAAGAGACCTTAGTAGATGATCTGATCCCAGACTCTACATCCAGCTTGAAAATGTTCTCCACTCCCATACCAGTGGTAATGCAAATAGCGTCAATCTGTTCCAGTCTGCTGGCAGTCAACGCACCTCTTTGGGAGATGAGCAGGCTGAGTGGTTTATAGGTGGACTGCATAGTGAGGCTGTCTTAGAGCAGTTGTTTAGAAGGAATTATAAGGAATATAGCACTGCTGTTGTGACTGAGAGTCCCTACCTGGCAGCAGGACAGGAGGTTTAGCATAGGGCTGTGACTCTTTAATCTGTGCTATATCTGCATTGAGGCCTTTGAGAGAAGAAACACCTGTCTTAAGCTCTGCTACCTTCCAAAATGTTAAACCCCTGAAAAACAGGGAGAAATTTTCATGACAACAGTTTGTATAAGTTTCCTCAATCAGTGATATTACTAAAATAAGTTTAAAGCAAATGCATTCATTATGGCAAAACAAAACTCAATTACAACAAAATTATATAAAACCATGACACATAAATATATACTAAATATATGTAAAGATAGGATATATGTAAAAAAAATGTTGACAAAAAAAACAAAACACATGTTTGGTTAATATGGGTGGTACTGAGCGAGGGTCCTGCTTGCACACACTTAATCCTGACACTCGAAAAATTTAGAAACTGTCACAGTTGTCAAATTGTCACACTTCACTTTTATCTTAACTTACAGCCTACCTGAGAAACAGGGAGAAATTATCATCAGAACAGTTTGTATAAGTTCCTTAGCCAGTGCTTTTGGTGGAATGAGTTATATTACCTCTATTCCCCTCTCATTGGGTTTGCCTGAGATAAATCAAGCTTAGATTAGTGGATTCATTTACTTTGAGGATTACAAATCATTACCAATCAAACATGTTAAATAGCATAAAATAAAAAGTCTTTTGACTTAACTTGAATACAATTTTAACACAATTTAAACATACTAATGAATATTTATTACTCCAAGTATTAACATTTTACTGAACCTGGCAATGCCATAAAATTGCATTTTAAAGCTTATTTCATGAAATATAAATGCTCTTATCTTTGTATCATGAAATATTGTGCTTTGAAACTTGTACAGTCCATGAAAATTTTATCTTTTAACATGTCACACATTCTCCCCGTGCCTCGGGGGTTTCCTCCGGGTACTCCGGTTTCCTCCCCCGGTCCAAAGACATGCATGGTAGGTTGATTGGCATCTCTGGAAAATTGTCAGTAGTGTGTGATTGCATGAGTGAATGCGTGTGTGTGTGCCCTGCGATGGGTTGGCACTCCGTCCAGGGTGTATCCTGCCTTGATGGCCGATGACGCCTGAGATAGGCACAGGCTCCCCGCGACCCGAGGTAGTTCGGATAAGCGGTAGAAGATGAACATGTCACACTGTAAATACATATCAGACACTTTTTGTTTGATTCCCCACAAACATGCTTCTTTTTCTTTTTCTTCTTCTTCTTGTTACAAGTATGTAACATGTATATGAATGTATGTATGTATGTATGCTTACGTATGTATTGAATGTATGTGTTTAATCAATGTTTCTGATTTTAACAGCAAATAGCACCATAATAGACCATTAGGGATGGCTTATTATCTCTGCATGTGTAAAATATATCAATATTCATGATCATTAATACTCCGTAACATAGAGCCTTTTTGAAACAAAAAGTGTCTGACAAAAGTTAAATCAATATATTATTTAACACAAATTAATTAACAGGATGGTTTTCACATTTTGTAACAAGCACAAACAATTTGTGCTGAATATAAGTACTAAGTAAACTTATTCAAACTCCCATTGGATAAGCTACAGATTTTTATGTAGTACTGTAAACTAATTGAGTACTGTATATTGGATTTTTGAAAAGGAAAGTTCCCTTTCTAGCCACTTCTACCCTACATTTATTTTCTGCCTGTTCTTTGAAAATGACATGCTCTACTTTAAATGAGTATATCTACAAGATGTATTTGAATAATTATGGTACCAAAATAAAGGTAACACTTGTGAGATTGCTAAAATAAGTGTTAAGAAGTGTTCAAATATATATCAGAGATATTATAGAGTGTTTTTTTTTTTAGAAGAATGTCTAGGTGGACTCTAGTTTTTTCCCGTTCTTTTGGTATGCTGCATGTGTAGGTACATAGTACTTAAACATGTTTAAGGGAACGCTCCATGGAGGAAGTGGTGACTGAAACATGCCAATTTAATGGCTTGTGAAGGACACCATATAAGGGCATCTGGCTCTAATGTCTTTCTTTTGACTTTAGGAGCTCATTTTTTTATTTCCCCTGACCTCAATGAAGAACTATTATTGCTGGGTTAGCCTCTGCAAGCTTGCTGTTTCAGTGCACTTAGCGAGGTGAGCACAGCGAGAGGCTAACACCTCTCTCAGAGCACCTGGAAGCTTTTGCAGAGTGTGTCACAGTGGGTTCTGGATAATGTGGGAAAAGGCTACAGAATACAGTTTGCCTTCCATCCTCCTCATTTCAGGTTGTGCTACCCACTGTTGTTGGCACAGACAAAACCTTGGTCCTACAAGACGAACTAACATTTACATTTACATTTACAGCATTTGGCAGTCGCCCTTATCCAGAGCAACCTACATAAGTGCTTAAATCTCTATCATTGGATACATCAATGCTGGTTCACTAGGTTATCTACTTAAGATACCATGAGTTTAAAACAGAGTTGTTCAAAGTTACAATGATATACACAGTTACAATGAAAAAGTATAAGTTTTTTTTTTAATGCAAAAGATGGAAAGAAACGCTAGTTGAAGTGTTTCCTGAATAAGTAGGTCTTCAACCGCCGTTTGAAAATAGCCAGTGACTCAGCTGTCCGGACCCCTAGGGGAAGTTCAATCCACCACCGTGCCAGAACAGAGTAGAGTCTTGTAGTATACTTGCCTCTTACCCTGAGAGATGGTGGAACCAGTCGAGCAGTGCTGGTAGATCGGAGGGTGCAGGGTGCAGTGCGAGGAGTGATGAGGGCTTTGAGGTAAGAGAGAGCTGGTATATTTTTGCCATTGTAGGCCAGCATCAGTGTTTGGAATCTGATGCATGCAGCTACCGGAAGCCAGTGGAGGGATCGCAGCAGCGGGGTGTGCGAGAACTTTGGAAGGTTGAACACAAGCTGTGCAGCTGCATTCTGGATCATTTACAGAGGATGAATTGCGTTCATAGGTAGACCTGCCAGCAGTGCGTTGCAGTAATCCAGTCTTGAAATGACAAGAGACTGAACAAGTACCTGAGCAGCCTGTGTGGACAAAAATGGCCAAATCCTTCTAATGTTGTAGAGAAGAAAACGACATGAGCGAGTCACATTAGCAACATGAGAGGAAAAGGACAGTTGATTGTCCATGGTTACCCCAAGGTTGCGAGCTGTGGCTGAAGGGGAGATCAGATCGTTGTGCAGGGATATAGCAAGATCATGACCTGGGGATGAATCACCTGGAATGAACAGCAGTTCAGTTTTGCTAGGATTGAGCTTTAACTGATGAGCAGTCATCCATGATGATATTTCTGCCAGACATGCTGAGATCCGACCAGAAGCTGTGGTATCTGAGGGTGGGAAAGAGAAGACAAGTTGTGTATCATCAGCATAGCAGTGGTAAGAGAACCCATGTGAGGAAATAACTTCACCAAGAGAGTGAGTATACAGGGAGAAAAGAAGAGGACCAAGTACAGAGCCCTGTGGGACACAAGTGGAGAGTCTGCGTGGAACAGATGTCACTCCCCCCCATGTTACCTGATATGAGCATCCTTCCAGGTAGGAATCGAACTAATTCCAAGCTGATCTGCAAATCCCAAGACTCCTGAGGGTGGACAAGAGAGTCTTGTGGTTGACCATATCAAATGCTGCTGAAATGTCAAGGAGGATAAGGACGGATGACAGTTTGGATGATCTAGCAACATGTAGTTTCTCAGAGACATCCAAAAGGGCTGTCTCTGTGGAATGAGCTGCTTTAAAGCCAGACTGGTTGGGATCTTGGAGGTTGTTCTGTGAGAGATAGACAGAAAGTTGATTACAGACAATGCGTTCAAGAATTTTTGAAAGAAACAAGAGAAGTGATACCGGTCTGTCGTTACTGATGTCTGATGGATCAAGAGCAGGTTTCTTTAGAATAGGAATAACCCTTGCTTTCTTGAAAGTAGTTGGTACCTGACCAGATGCTATGGATCTATTGACGATAGTGGTAATGAAGGGCAGAAGGTCTTGCGAGATGGTCTGGAGGATAGTGGAAGGGAGTGGATCCAATGGGCAGGTGGAAGGATTGCAAGACTGGATGAGTTGTAAAATCTCTTCTGCTGCTACAGTTGAGAAATGAGACAACAAAGGAGTGGGGGAAACTGTGAGATGTAAGTGCAGTTGGGGCTGAAGTGTAGTCCGGCAGATTACCTCAATCTTTTCCTGGTAGAAAGAAGCAAAGTCTTCTGCTGTCAGGGAGGATGGAAAGGTGGGGCTGGGGGGTTGAATAGAGAAGAGATTATGTTGTGGGGCTTCCGAGGGTCATGTGACAAAGCTAAATTCCATCAGTATGTTATTCCATCAACAAAGGGGGAAAACAAGCTGGATCTTGTTTACACAAACATTCCTGGCACGTATCATGTTCAGCCCCGCCCTCACTTCAGCTACTCAGACCACATATTTGTTATGCTAATTCCAGCTTACAGACCACTCATCAGACACTCAAAACCTGTTCTGCAGCAGGTGAACCTGGCAAGCAGGAACCACCTCTGCTCTTCAGGAAGACTGCAACCAACGGTGACTCCATCAACTTGTAGGAGTACAAGGCATCAGTGACCAGCTACATCAGCAAGTGAATTGATGACGTGACCATCTCCAAAACCAACACCACACGCTCCAACCAAAAGCCGTGGATTCTGATAACCACGCGCATAAATAGGCTAGACAGAGTACAAAACGGGGGGTACCCCGGAAGCACTACAGACCAGATGGCCACCATGGGAAAAGGAAGAATGAGCCGCATCAGCTGACAGCTATCCTGTATTTTGACTGAATGCATTTGTAATCTGGTCTCTGCCATAATTTGTTCTGTTTACCAATCATCCTTGCTTCATTATCCATAGTATGACCATCATGAAAACCATGGATGCTTTGTGATCCACCACTACTTTTCTTTACTGAAAACTACTTTATTCTCCTTGTGACTGTGAGAAGAAATTATAAACGTAAAGGTGACAGAGCATTCTCGCGTGTTGGTCCTATACTATGGAATGACCTTCCGCACTCTGTAAGATTGGCAAAGTCGCTGGTTGTGTTTAAGGCCTTGTTAAAAACCCATTTATTAGAGGTAGCATGGGGGCAGTCTGAGGGGGCTTGGCCTTTGTGTTTTTGCTAGTGATAGGATAGCTTTCTTTTGTTTTAATGTCTGCTTGTTTTTTTATTTTTCTTATACTGTTTTGTGGTTGTATGTAACTCTTAAATTAAGTGTTTTATACGACTGTTTGTGAACCACCTTGGGCAACGTCTGTTGTATAATGTGTGCTATATAAATAATAAAAAAAGAAAAAAAAAAGAATGAAAAGAAAACCTTAAGATTTAGAAATTTTACATTTTATTTCTGCTTCGCTTTGGAGGCGCTTATACATGCTGGGCGCTTACACATGCTGTTTGTCACTGACTGTATAAATAGTGACCCTTTGGCTGTCACAGACAGGCTATTGTAATTCACTTGGGATATGAACTAGATTTAAAGATCCTCCTGAGGAACAGTGCACCTTATTCATTCATTCATACATTATTTACAGGGTACATTACCAAGTTTTATGAAATCTGAGCTAATATAGTACCTCTACTGAAAAATACAAAAAAAATACATAGATAAATTACAATTTCCTCCTTCAAAATGTAGTTATAATCACTGACAAAATATAAAGGAATTCATAGTGAAAATATATTATATTTTATATGCATTTGAAATGTATGCTGCATGATGAATGAACCCTACAGGCATGCTGTTTAAAATGTGTATACAATAAGTTTTACTCTTTAATAACCCATAGTTTCTAATGATACTCTATATGTAGTGATATACTGTATGTGTAACCCCGAGAAGCTTGAAATACTAAAATACATTTAACATTCAATTTGTAGTATTATCTTTTATTTTTTTCAATTATGTGATGATTAATATATCATTTAAGACTAATTAAATGTGTTTAATGCATTTCTGCATGTATCTGTTTTGTGGTCTCAAACTGGCTTTTATTTTCCTTATTCTTCGATTATCTTACTTCTGGTGAAACTGCAGTGTTTTGGCTCATCCAGGAAGATTCACTAGGGTGAATATATGTCACCTTCCTTATATAGAGCAGTCTAAAGACAATGATAATCTCAAACCAAGCAATTCTAAATACTGATTTTCATAGAAAATCAGAATGAATTTCATCTCTATACAATTTGTGAATATGGAAGATTTCAACCTTGGCTTTGTGTGGTAAATCAAGCCTTTCCCTCTATTTACATTTTGCTGGCTAAGCCAAGAGAAACTCTGAGGATTTATATTTCATTGCATTCACAGAAATGAAGGCAGCACAGCATAAAATGTTTTCCAAAAAATTATTCAGTTGAACTGAGATATATGTGACTTTTACATTGGTTTGTACATGTTTAGACACACATATTTATAGTATACCCACACATTTTGTGAAACCATTGTTCTGTAATGTGGACACAGCTCTATACATAATCACATAATCACACAATACATTCCTAAGTTTGTGCTATTTTCATGGAAGAAATAGTGTTAGCAGTTGTTCCAATTAATTTCCTCCAGAAATAGACGAAAAGGCACTCTAAAGATTGCTCCTTTTAAGCATGCAAGCCTTCAAATTCTTAACATATTGCTCTCTTCATGGATTACAGACTGTATATATTTTACTATCGTGTAGAGAATAACAGTGTTAATCCGCTTCCATGCAGTATATTTCAGATTCAGTGTAATTAATAGTCTAGTTGATCTTCTCAATCCTGTGCATACTACTATTTATTATTTACAGGTTTATTTAAAAATGTTTTCAAAATTTAAAATTTTTTGTTTAATGAAAGGTAAGCAGTTTCTTCTATTGAGTAAAAAAATGATCTATATTAGATAAATTAGATTGGTATCTACAATCATATGAGTGTCAAAAATTCTGCAATTGTACATAACTTTTAGCAAGCAGAGCAACATTGAGGATTTGAATATTTTGTAGCAAAGTAAGCTCTGAACTATTTGGCTCAAATAATGATGTCAAAAAAATTACTTATCAGTGCTTGTGAAATTATGGAAAAACACACAAAATGATGAACCATAAGAAGGTCCAGATCCTTATTAAATGTGTTATTACTTTTAAAATTGAAAAAAAAAAATTGAATTTGAAAAATCTGGAGCTAAACTAAACTTATGTTTATGTTGGGAAAGTTAAATCGAGATGGTCATCTAAGCTACCACAGTGATTTAAGATTAAAACAACATAATAAACCAAACCCAAGTGTAAAGATGCAACTGTGCTTGTTACATTACAGTAAATTTGTACACTCTCATTATTTTATATGACTTAGCTAATACTAAGCAGTGTTGGGCAGTACTGTTACGCAGTTATTTTGACAGTAACTAATACTCTAACGCATTATCGTTACCCGTTATTTCTCAAAGTGAAAATATGCTCATTATTTCTTTAAAAAAGTAACCAAAAAATTACTTTTAACAGTAATGTGTTACTTTTTGGTGTAAGTAATCAACAAAGTAATTGAGTTACTTTTTTGAATGAAGTAACTAGTAGCTGTAACTAGTTACAATTTCTTAGTAACTAGCATAACACTGATACTAAGCTAGAGAAAAATAGAAGTAAAAATGAGAAACTATTCAAATGTTTATTTCTTCCCCAAAAGAGATCAGACAGACTCAGCCTGTAGGTGTGTTAATGCATTAGGTCTTTAGTTTATAACTAAAGAGTTGTAGGTGTTGCACACTACACATAAAAGAGACATCATGCATTTTTAAAATTACAGTAACTTACTCCTATTATTGAGTTAGTTACTGTGATTAATTTATAAAAGCAATTGATCACAGAAATGAGCAATGGGCCATTCCATATTACGGTTAAATATTGTATATTTACAGTGTGCAAGTTTCTGTCTGTTTACCCTAGAACCTACACGTAGGGGTAACAGTGTATTCTTCTGCATTAGATGAAGTGCTTAAAGCACTATTGTGAATTTATATTCTCAATATATCCTCTATAGTCTATTACCTTGTTGTTTATTTGCCAGATCACATCTCTGGTGATGTTCCTATACCTCATGTTTTACAAATTAAGCACTGCTATTGGGCAATGAGTTTGTACACAGGACACTATTATATTTACGTGCCTTTGGTATCACTGTGGCACAGTGGGAAGTGTTGCCTCCTCACAGCTTCAACATAACATTAGCCATTTTGAGCTTTTCAAACAGAAACTGTTTGAAATCCACAAAATGGCTATACTATACAAACAACACACATACAATCTTCATTGAAATATTATTTTCACCCCACAATTTGCATGTAACATCATTTAAGGAAATATTCTTTATAAAGAATACAATATTTATTTAGGATCTGGGCCAAGGTGGATAGGGCTGTCTCAGCTAAAGATCATTTCGTTATAAATGAAGAATTTAATGAAAAATCTTCATCCATGACTAAATAATACATCTAATATGGGACACTTACTACAGTTTACAGGCATGTTAGCAGCACACTTGCATACTACTGGTACTCCAACTTCCTGCCATGCACAGACAAATAGACCTTACATCAGCCTCTTGATGGATAATGGAAAAAATTGTTTTGAAATATTTCTGGCAAATATCTCTAGGCAACATCCTAGAAATTCAGAGACCCAGTTTAACAAGATAGAAGAAATAAATTAATTAGTTTTTCAGTTATACACAATAAAAGATCTGTGTGTGTATATGTACAGTAGCTGTTAATTATGCTGGAGCATGTCACAAAACTGTGAATGAAAAGGTCTTCGTGCTAATTAAACTTTTATTTGCAGTTTTTTTTGACTACACTGAAGATGTTATCACAAGAGATGATTGAAATACTGCAGAGAGGGTTAAAGAGAAAATCCCAGTATATGTTTTTATTTCAGACAATAAAAAGAATAACTAACACTTATTATCAGTATGGTAAACAATTAACAACCTACATGTATAATTTGATAATAATTTACCAGCCTCATAATGGTGATGTATTCTGTAGACATTGTACCAATGATAAGAACAATAAAAAATGAGCAGTTAGCAATAAACATTACATCAGTATACAGAAATTTTGGATATGCATTTAAAATTTATGAATGCATCCCAGATGAGCAAGTTAAAGGTGATGATGGTTAGGAGAAACTCCCTGAGATGATATGAGGAAGAGGAAGCATACTGTAAAGGGCCCCCCTCCTCATCTGGATGTATGGTGTAGAGTATAGTGTGATGATTATAAAATTATAATACCATTATATATATATATATATATATATATATATATATATATATATATATATATATATATATATATATATATATATATATATATACGCTCTCACAAACACACACACACAAACAGGCTTCTTCTCTAATTAAGTTGGCTTCATACTTTTTTCCCAATAGAAGATTTTGTAATCACCCTGGCATGTTGATAATTTTACATAAACAGCAGGTAACATAATTGTGGATTATGAAATGGAAAAGGTTAACTTAATAATGGAAAAGGTTAACTTAATTACCAATTCATAAGCCTGTTACAAAAGATGTAAAAACATATGATTGTCAATACAATATATTTGGTTTTTTTTTTTTTGATATTTTTTAAAATGCATAACAATGTTATTACCTAAAGAGGGCTGTATGTTTCCTATGTATTATTCCTATATTTCTAATTGAATTGAAATATATAGTCTAGTTGACCGTGTTTCTAGAGATCAAATCTCTAGTAGATATACAGTTCCTTATGAATCTCTGTGCTTTGTCAGTTTAGTCTTTGCTTCTTCAGTTCAAACTATAGGTTTTTAGCAAGGTTGCCATACAGAGCCTGAGATGTCTATTACAGGATATTGATTTTTTTTTTGTTCCAGCAAGCATTTCTGTAATGTGTGTTTGTTGTCTTTATCTTGTTGAAAGATTCTTCACCTTCTAGCAAAAGCAGCCAGGTTGTGAGTTGCTAACTCATAGCAGCAGGTTTCTTGCAGCAAACTTTGTGAAAATATTCCCTTTACCGCTGAGCAGAGAAGTAAAAATCTTTAAAAGATAATACACTTTATTCTATATACTAGTGGCAAGATATATTTATATTGATGGTCAATGATCAGTGTAAAAAAGCATAGCGTTCTGTTCTGATATGTGTTATAGGTATATATAGGACTGTAAAACACAATGTCTATTCTAACAATAAAGTAATTTAGCCATTCTAAATTATAATTTTTTTGATGTTTTTTACCCATGAATAACAAATCAAGAAAACAAATTAAGAGCTGACAACATTAAGAGATTAAATACAATCATGATGATTTTCCAAAATTGACTACACCAAATGTTTCACAATGTGTTCTTATTGTTAGAAAACAAATAAGAAGGAAAAGAAGACAAATGTAATCAAAAAGACCCATTTAATCTTGTAATCACCAATGATTTATATCATTCATTCATTCATTCATCTTCTACCGCTTATCCGAACTACCTCGGGTCACGGGGAGCCTGTGCCTATCTCAGGCGTCATTGGGCATCAAGGCAGGATACACCCTGGACGGAGTGCCAACCCATCGCAGGGCACACACACACTCTCATTCACTCACGCAATCACACACTAGGGACAATTTTCCAGAGATGCCAATCAACCTACCATGCATGTCTTTGGACCGGGGGAGGAAACCGGAGTACCCGGAGGAAACCCCCGAGGCACGGGGAGAACATGCAAACTCCACACACACAAGGTGGAGGCGGGAATCGAACCCCGACCCTGGAGGTGTGAGGCAAACGTGCTAACCACTAAGCCACCGTGCCCCCTGATTTATATCAATGATACCAAAAAAGATACAAAAGATAAATATTGTGTAAATATTGAGCAGAAATGTGTCTATTTTCACACAATACTGTTATAAATATCAAGAAAAACAAACTTCACAGCTAAATAGTCACCTTTTGTGAGTTTGCGTGTGTGTGTAATTTAATCGTTCACATTTGAATTACATTTTTTAGATGATTTGATTGCTTCATTTTTCAACAATATATTACCATTATAATTTTAAGGTTTTAAAGACCACAAGATGGCCCAGAGGCATCCCTTGTAATGGAGTGAAGTTAACACAAATGTAGGTTCAAAGCCATTACTCTGAATAATGGCTGTTAGATTTTTATCATGTGTCTCTCAGGAAAAGCATCCTATCACCATCAGAAAAAAGCAACAGTCAATTAAATACTGATGTTAAACCACAACATGATCGTAAATACTGTACTACTAAAGGAATAGGCAAATAGAGTAGTGAAATGTCACAAATGTCTGGTTTAATACTGAACATGAATTAATACCCAATGGTCTGATCAAATCTGTCAATCTAGCCACAGGGGTTGCAAGCCAGTTATATCTGTGCTGGTCTCAAGCCTGGATAAATAGAGAGGGTTGCCTCAGAAAGGGCATTTGGTGTAAAACATGCCAAATTTAAACTTTTTTGAGGCCCAAGTTAACAACGACCGCCATCGGCACTGTTGACCTACAGGGTTCTGGCGGAAATTGGGCTACTGTTGGTCGAGGAAGGAGAGGAGTGAGAAAAGTTCATAGGGAGAGAGAGCAGAGGAAAGGCAGGAGTGTAGGTTTGAGAATAGGGACTCTTAACGATGGTACAATGACAGGGAATAGTAGAGTGGTTGCATACATGATGAAGAGAAGGAAGGTAGATATACTGTGTGTGCAGGAGACTAGGTGGAAGGGAAGCAAGTTACGCTGTTTTATTATGGTGTGGACATAAGATAAATGGGGTAGGACTGATCTTCAAAGATGAGTTTGTGAGGAATGTTGTAAAGGTGAAAATAGTGTCAGACAGGGTAATCAGTTTGAAGTTAAAAATTGAAGGGGTGATGTTGAATCTTGTCAGTGGCTAGGCTCCACAATTTGGTTGTGAGCTAGAAGAAAGATTCTAGAGTGAGTTAGATGAGGGGATAGAGAGTATTCCCAGATGGGAGAGAGTAGTGATTGGAACAATGGTGATGAGGAGGTGATGGGCAGGTTTGGTGTTAAGGAAAGGAACCTAGAAGGACAGATGTTGGTGGACTTTGCTAAGCGGATGGAAATCGCTGTAGTTAACACTTATTTCCAGAAGATAGAGTAACATAGACTTACATATAAGAGTTGAGGAAGGCGGACACAGGTAGATTACATTCCATTTAGACAAGGCAATCTGAAAGAGATTAATGACTGCAAGGTGGTGGTAGGAGAGAGTGCAGCCAGACAGCATCAGATTGTGATGTGTAGGATGTCGCTGGTGGTCAGGAAAAATAGAAAAAAAAGTGGTGGAAGTTGAAAAAAGAAGAATTTAGATGTGTGGAATTTAGACAGAAGCTTTGGGTTAGGGTTAGGGTTAGGCCTTTAGGCTTTGGCCTTTCAGGATGAGCTTCCAGATGACTGGGAAACTACAGCAGAAGTGAGGAAGGAAGACAGTTAGGAGGGTGCTATGTGTGTCATCTGGAAGGAGAAAAGGAGATAAAGAAAATGGTGGTGGAACAAGGAAGTACAGGACAGCATTCAGAAGAAGAGGCTAGCTAAAAAGAAATGGGACATAGATAGGATTGAAGAAAGTAGACAGGGTTACAAAAAAATCGCAGCACAGAGTGAACCGGGATGTAGCAACAGCCAAACAGAAAGCATATGATGAATTGTATACCAGGTTGTCCATGAGTTAAGGTGAGAAGGACTTGTACAATTTAGCAAGGCAGAGAGATAGAGATGGAAAGGATGTACAACAGATAAGGGGGATTAAAGATAGAGATGGAAAGGTACTGACAGGTAAGGAGAGTGTGCACAGATGATGGAAGGAGTATTAGGAGCTGGATTGTACTATGAGGGAGGAGCTGATAAATTAGGAAAATGAGAGGTAGGATTAGAAAGAATGAGGTAAGAAGGAGGTCTCTGAGGAGAATCAAGGGTGGAAAGGCTGTTGGTCAAGATGACATGCCTGTGGAGGTATGGAAGGAGAGATAGAAGTGGATTTTCTAGGAGAGACAGCAGTGGAGTTTCTATCTAGATTGTTTAACTGATTTTAGAGACTGAAAAGATGCCTGAGGAATAGAGAAGAAGTGTTCTAGTGGCAATCTTTAAGAACAAGGGTGATGTGCAGACTTGTAGCAACTGCGGAGGTATATTCATAGTGGATGAGCCACACAATGAAGCTATGAGAAAGAGTAGTGGAAACTAGGCTAAGAAAGGAAGTGAATATTTGTGAGCAGCAGTATGGCTTCATGCCCAGAAAGAGCACTACCGATGCATTTTTTGCTCTGAGAATGTTAATGGAGTAGTAGAGTGAAGGTCAGAAGAAGCTGCCCTACATCTTTGTGGATTTAGAGAAAGCTTATGACACGGTGCCAAGAGAGGAGCTATGGTACTGTATAAGGATGTCAGGAGTGGCAGAGAAGTACCTCAGAATAGTTCATAATATGTATGAGAGGAATATGACAGCACTGAGATGTGCCATAGGTGAGACAGAGGAGTTCAAGGTGGAGGTGGGGCTACATCAAGGTTCGGGTTTGACTCCCTTCTTGTTTGTTATGGTGATGGACAGGATGACAGATGAAGTCAGACAGGAATCGCCATGGATCTGTAGTGAGAGTAGGGAGCAGGTGTTGAAACACCTAAAAAGGTGGAGGTTTGCTTTGGAAAAAAAAGGAATGAAAGTTAGTTGTAGTAAAAGGCAAGACGTGTGTTTGAACAAGAGGTAGGGAAGTAGAACAGTGAGGTTACAGGGGGTTGAGGTCAAGAAGTTGCAGGAGTTGAAGTATTTGGGGGCCAACCATCCAGTGAGACGTGGGAGTGTGAAAAAGAGGTGAGGTGAGTATAGGCAGGGGGAGTGGGTGGAGAAAAGTGTCAGGAGTGTTGTATGACAGAAGAGTGTAGAAGGATGTTGGAGATGGAGGTCAAGAGGAAGGCCAAAAAGGAGATATATGGATGTATTAAATGAGGACATAAATTGGTGCGAGCGTAGAAAAAGCAGAAAGTAGAAGAACATGAAGTCTGTTCAGCTATGTCATAAATAAATAAACAAACAAACAAACAAATAAATAAATAAACAAATAAATAAATAAATAGATAGATAAATAAATAAATGTTAGGCTGTTTGCTGTGCATAATATAAGAGCATATTATGTAACGTTATAGGCTGGTTATTCTCTTCAAATAATAGGCGTACAACATATTGCATACAGTAAAAATGACAAGAAAAGAAAAGATTTGACAGACAGTATAATTATAAAATATATATTTGCATATGAAAATAAATTATATATGTATTTACAATATAAATGTCCTTTCTGTATATGTGCACTATCTGGTCAAAAAAGTGCAATTGTATAACCATGAAATTCATCTTAGTTTTATTCATGAAGTCTATTTTGTTGAACTGCTCACTGATGACAAAAATGTTCTTGAAAATTATAGTCCAAACCCACCTTCATGGTTTCTGAGTTGTATTAATGTCTGTAGAGATCAGCCTCACCTCTTCTCACCTGCAGATGGAGTGATATGGAGCAGACAGCAGGCCTTTGCTCCAGAAATCTTTCTATTATACACCTGGTGGTGGTGTCTGCTTTCACTTTGTGCCAGATTTAGAAGCGTCCGCTTCTCTGCACAGTGGTGTCTACAATGGGAAAAAATATATATATAATTCTCCCCAAAAACCTCAATACAGTGGCCAACTTCAGCAGTTGCTGTCAAGCCAAATCCATGTGTGAGCATAACATTTTATGTGTAGGAATTCAGCCAGCTGTGCAGTGTTATTGCATATTCGCTTTCCCGGTTTTAAATGTTGGTTTTCTTCTACAGCATGGGTTCTGCTGTGTCACTCAGATGATATAAAAAAAAATACGCTAGTGTGCTTTAGCAATGGTGTTGTAGCACAAATGTATTTTTTTTAATCTTGCAGTAAACATGAACTGTAAAAAAAAAATCTTTTTCAAATATGTGAGCTAAAAAATAGAACAGGTAAAGATACACAAATCACATTTTCTATATGCTTGTAATTTTTTACAACAAAAATTAGCCAACTCTTATGATTTTTTATCACACTTATGTGGAATTGTACAATAAGCTTGATGTTGTTGCTCTTATTGCAAGTTGGGCTTTGTCACACTTTTTCAAGATCACTATACATACAGTATCTCAAAGAAGTGAATACACGTCTCACATTTTTGTAAATATTTTATATCTTTTAATGTGACAACACTGAATAAATGGCACTTTGATAGTATAAAGTTGTGAGTGTACAGCTTGTATAACAGTGTAAATTTTCTGTCCCCTCAAAATAACTCAACACACAGCCATTAATGTCTAAACTGCTGGCCACAAAAGTGAGTACACCCCTAAGTGAAAATGTGCAAATTGGGCCCAAACTGTCAATATTTTGTGTGGCGACCATTGGGCATGGAGTTCACTAGAGTGTCACAGGTTGCCACTGGAGTCCTCTTCCACTCCTCCATGATGACATGGTGGGTGTTAGAGACCTTGCGCTCCTCCACCTTCTGTTTGAGGATGCCTCACAGATGCTCAATAGGGTTTAGGTCAGAGACATTCTTGGCCAGTCCATCACCTTTACCCTCAGCTTCTTTAGCAAGGCAGTGAATGTCTTGGAGGTGTGTTTTTGGTCGTTATCATGTTGGAATACTGCCCTGTGGCCCAGTCTCTGAAAGAAAGGGATCATGCTCTGCTTCAGTATGTCACAGTACATGTTGCCATTCATGGTTCCCTCAATGAACTGTAGCTCCCCAGTGCCGGCAGCACTCATGAAGCCCCAGACCATGACACTCCCACCAACATGCCTGACTGTAGGCAAGACATACTTGTCTTTGTACTCCTCACCTGCCACCACACACGCTTGACACCATCTGAACTAAGTTTATTTTGGTTTCATCAGACCATAGGCCATGGTTCCACTAATGCATGTCCTTAGTTTGCTTGTCTTCAGCAAACTGTTTGCGGGCTTGCTCGTGCATCGTCTTTAGAAGAGGCTTCCTTCTGGGGCGATAGCCATGCAGACCAATTTGATGCAGTGTGCGCTATATGTTCTGAGCACTAACAGACTGACCCCCCACCCCTTCAACCTCTGCAGCAATGGTGTCAGCATTCATACGTCTTTTTCAAAAAACCCAACCTCTGGATATGACACTGACCACGTGCACTCAACTTCTTTGGTCGACCATGTTCTGAGTGTAACCTGCCCTGTTAAACCGCTGAATGGTCTTCTTATAGTCTACACTTTTTTAGGTAGAGCAACAATTATTTTTTCCGATCCTCAGAGAGTTCTTTGCCATGAGGTGCGATGTTGAACTTCCAGAGACCAGTATGAGAGAGTGAGAGCGATAACACAAAATTAAATACACCTGCTCCCCATTCACACCTGAGACCTTGTAACACTAACGAGTCACATGACACCAGTGGCCCAATTTGCACATTTTCACTTAGGGGTGTACTCACATTTGTGGCCAGTGGTTTAGACATTAATGGCTGTGTTGAGTTATTTTGAGGGGACAGCAAATTTACACTATTATACAAGCTGCACACTCACTACTTTACATTGTTGCAAAGTGTCATTTCTTCAGTGTTGTCACCTTAAAAGTTATAATAAAATATTTACAAAAAATGTGAGATTGTTTTGTTTGACTGAATAAAGTGGTACTGTGGAGTTAATGGAATCTGGTTTACATGTTCTACAACCTCCATTGTTGGGGTTTTGATGCCTGCTTCCAGCTTGTGTGTGCCTAGTTTTCATATTCTTTCTGTGCTTCATGTGGTTTCCTCCAGGTACTCCAGTTTCTTCAGTCCAAAGACATGCACTGTACTGTATACTGATTTACACCTCTAAATTATCCGTAGTATGAATGCTTGTAGGGGGCATGGTGGCTTAGTGGTTAGCACGTTCGCCTCACACCTCCAGGGTCGGGGTTCGATTCCCGCCTCCGCCTTGTGTGTGTGGAGTTTGCATGTTCTCCCCGTGCCTCGGGGGTTTCCTCCGGGTACTCCGGTTTCCTCCCCCGGTCCAAAGACATGCATGGTAGGTTGATTGGCATCTCTGGAAAATTGTCCGTAGTGTGTGATTGCGTGAGTGAATGAATGAATGAATGAGTGTTTGTGTGTGTGTGCCCTGCAATGGGTTGGCACTCCGTCCAGGGTGTATCCTGCCTTGATGCCCAATGACGCCTGAGATAGGCACAGGCTCCCCGTGACCCGAAGTAGTTTGGATAAGCGGTAGAAAATGAATGAATGAATGAATGAATGAATGCTTGTTTGTACAGTTGGGATAGGCTAGAGGTTCCCCTTGACCCTCTGTAAGATAAATGGCACAGAAAATGTATGGATAGATAGATTCATGGATGGATGGATGGATGGATAAATTCAAAATAATAAGTATCAGCATTTTTCTTTTAAACTTCGAACAATATTTTGAACAATATTTTGATATTTTGAAAGTATAAAAGTGTAAATGTGGAAAATGCCTATTTTAAAATAGCCTAGTTAATTTGTTCTTTTTCTCAGTAAAGCCTAGAGAAGACTTGTGATGTCTACTCACTGTGTGTTCTTGAAGCAACCGATCATGTAGTACACAGTACCCAGCAACAGTGTGATCACAGAGGATCCGATATTTTCAAGCATGGTTGATATTCTCAGCGATGAATCACATAGTGTGAAACCCTCTGTGAATAGTTGCGAGTACAGTGTTGAGAAACATCCAGTGAGAGCCTGAGAGAATATTCATCTGCTCTCATACACCACAGATTCTTGAATCTAGTTTATCTATTTCTGTAGGATGGTGGTGGAAAATAGAAGCACAGTAACAATGCTTTATTTGAATGTATTTAGTATGTCATATGCAAATATTTGTTAAGAAGATTATATTAAACCCACACATGAATCATACTGGCATACAATATAAAATTAGTGTATATATAATACAATAATGGGCTAACCATTAAGCCACAGTGCACTACTGTACCTTTCATTTTTGTGATCAGGTAGCTGAAAGATCAGAAAGCTGTATTAGAGAAGATGTAGTCCACTAATAGAATCTTATCGGTAAATTTCTGCCTGTATCACAAAGAAAATAAGACTTGCTGGCTAAGCTGTCCCCCTGAATTCAAGAATTTCCCTTGGGTTGTAAATGGCATATTTGCATCAGAGAAAATGCATAAAATCACAGCCCCTGGAGTTTCAAAATGAGTAGAGTTTGAGTATAAGGTTTTCAAGCCATTTCTCAATCATCTGAAGATTCTTCAACAGGAAGGTTTATATATTGAACAGCTTGGTGACAATATTATGGGAATTTTTTTTATTCTGTCAGTTGGTAATCTTGGTGTAGCATATGCATAAAAGTTTCAGAGGAATCTTTGTACTAAAAGTCTTTAGTCTTTGTACTTAAAGTCTTTGTACTTAAAGTCATTCATCACTTCAACCCAGTACTAGGCATGATGACTATGAGGTTTAATCAAACTATAGATTTTTTAAGAAGACAGAGCATAAATTGCACATTTCAAATTTCAATCTTACAAATACTGCCAAACAAACAAAATCTCATGGAGGCATAGGTTCTGGGCTTACCACAAATTTTGAAACCTCTAAGTTAAAAAGCTTAGGACTGCAGTTGAAACAGAATATAAAAACATGATTATGTACTCTCACACATCAAAATATTAACCTAAAGGTTTCTGTTCTGGTGCACTAGAATTAAAACATTCTGTCAAATACCCGAATTTGACAGAATACATAATATTTTGATAATAGACAATATCGTGTTATTCAACATTAAAAAGCAGTGTTTTTAGCACACTTAGCATCTTCATTTCAATTCAGTTTTATTTGTATAGCAGTTTTAGCAATTAACATGGTCACAAAGCAGCTTTTCAGAAATACAAAAATTCAGTGTATAATATTTCAGTTTGTACATTTATCACTAATGAGCAATCCAGAGCTTATGGTGGTAAGGAAAACCTCAAGAATGTGAAGATATGAAAAATAATAATAATAATAATAATAATAATAATAATAATAATAATAATAATAATAATAATAATAATAATAATAATAATAATAATAAAAAATAAAAAAAATAAAAAAATCCAAACCAGTTCTCAAGAAGAGTCAATGCAGAAGATAGACAAAGCCTTGAGGCTTCACGGAGCTCGCCTTTGCCAAACTTAGTCCCCGCTAGTTGAGCTAGCTAGCTGCCAGTCCATCAGCAATGTCCATGCACATGGGGCAGTAAACTACAACTTAAATCTCTGTTTGCTGGAGGTGATGTCAACTTCTTTCCGATGTTTCCTTCTACCCTGAATGAAATGTTACACAGTGTTCGAACTGAAAACCTAACAAGATGCGTGATACTTATCACAGCACAGATTGTACATTGACCATCAAGTTCACTGTGTGCATACTGTGTGCAGATATAGCTTTCTTCTTCTAACAACATAAAAATTGATGAAAATATTGGTTAATATACTTATATACATCCAATGTTAAAACAATGCAGCTGGAAAGTGGATCTATTTACAGATCCTGAATTTGCAACCTATCAATCTCTTCCTGAAACGGCTACTAGGACCTGAGACCGAACCAGGACAAATCTGTAATGTCTGACTCTGAATTAGAAAAATCTAATTAAGACACAGATCAGAGCCATACTAAGCTAGATGTGCCATCCTATTAATTTACTGTCGAATTTAGAGGTTTAAATACTCAGAAAATGAAAACAAAGCCTATGAGAAGAACAAAGCCATGCTCTGTGTGCCATGTGAAATAAAAATGAAAAGACTAGTAGAAGCTATGTAGTCCTTCAAAACATACCCTAAAGAATTTGAGAATTTGAGAGTGCAGAAGCCTTGGTTCACAAGCAATCTTGTCTGTAAGAGCAAGGATCAGAGAACAGTAGTCAAGGATGTAAAATAAGCCTTTAATATAAAATGGGGAATTATAGTCAAAAGTCATGAAATGCTGGACACTTTGAAATAGAAGTGTATAATAAAAAGAACAAAAAGAAACCACACAAAAATGTGTGAAGGAACCCAGGCTTTTGGAAATATATTTTGTTCTTCCTGATTATTAAGCAGGAGTTGATAAAGTGTAACTTGAAAGAATGAAAGCAGCAATAAAGGAAGAGCTGTAGAAAAAAGAATTTTAACATGACTCTTATCAACCAAAAGATGGGTGCCATTATCTGTCTGAAAAAAAAAAATGTTGTGACAGGAGGTAAAAACACCAGTTGGCAACTTGAAATAGTAAAAAGACATGCTGGATGTCTCAGCATGGCAGTTGTGCTACAAGCAGACAGCCACAACAAACATTGTGCAAACATTATTTCCAGCTCATTCTAATAAAGATACACTACATGAAAATTTCTTCTTCCTGCTAAAAAATTGCCCTATAGCAAGAAATAACATCTGAATAATGAGATGCTTTGCCTGTGTTCTATAACTTGCTATATAATTGCATACAAATTTACCCTACAGGGTTGTTAAAGTCTATCCATCCACCCATCCATCCATCCATTCACCCACCCATTTATGCAGCCATGTAAATATCTAAACATCCATCCATCTATCTATCTATCTATCTATCTATCTATCTATCTATCTATCTATCTATCTATCTATCTATCTATCTATCTATCTATCTATCTATCTATCTATCCATCCATCCATTCATCCATCCATCCATCTATCAGAAATCCATACAGAAATATAAACATTTTAATAGAAATTACAAAATTAAAATAAGTGAAGTTTAAATGTGTTCATTTATCCAATGAGAAAGCCAGAGGCAATGGTGGCAAGAAAAACTCCCAGAGACAATATGAGAAAGAAACCTTGAGCATTACCGGACTCAAAAAGGAAACCATTTTCATTTGGGTGACACCAAAGAGAATGATTATAAATAATGTCTTTTCTACAGCTAAGAATTTCACAGTAAGACTTTGGAACACTGGGAGCTTGGGAGTGGCATTTAGAGAGAGAGAGAAAGAGAGACAGAGAGAGAGAGATTATATTAGGTATGCTTGTGATCATCTAATTGTTGTGGGGAAGTTGTGGCCTAATGGTTAGAGAGTTTGACTCCTAACTCTAAAGTTGTGGGTTCGAGTCTTGGGCCGGCCACGACTGAGGTGCCCTTGAGCAAGGCACCGAACCCCCCGAATGCTCCCCGGGCGCCGCAGCATAAATGACTGCTCCGGGTGTGTGTTCACGGTGTGTGTGTTCACGGTGTGTGTGTTCACGGTGTGTGTGTTCACTGCGGTGTGTGTGCACTTTGGATGGGTTAAATGCAGAGAACGAATTCTGAGTATGGGTCACCATACTTACAGTAGCTGTATGTCACGTCACTTTCTTTCACTTTCACCAATGATTGAAGACAATGTACATTTGTGCAAAGTGCAGGCTTGAACTCTTTCACAACTAGCTTTGACAGCATAACTAAATTGGAGAGCCAAAAGGGGACAGACATAAGGGATTCTTGGGACATACAACATCCAGCCACTCCACCGTCAAACATCCAACCTGAGCAACGTGCAAGTGTTTGTGTGTTGGGGTAAGCATACAGTCATCCATCCATCCACCCATTCATCAATTTATTTAAATAGGTAACCATGCATCTATCCATCCAACCATCCTTCCATCCATCTATTTAAATATCCATCCAGGCATCCATCCATCGATCCATTCAACAATCCAACCATCCATCTATCCAAACATCCATCCATGCAACAATCCATCCATCCATTCAAAATTCCACCCATCCATTCATCATCCATCCATCCAAACACTCACTTACCCATCCTACTATCCTTCCATTAATCCATCCATCCATCCATTTAACAAGCCAGGCATTCATTCATCCAACAATACAACTATCTCTTCATGTAACTGTGTAAAGTGCAGTGAGCAAAAATCATCAATCCATCCAACCCTGCATCCATCCACCCATCCACCTAACCATGCATCTATCCATTCATTCATCCATTTATCCATCCATCCAGCTAGCCAGGCAGGAACACCCAAAATATCTTAATCAGATTAAAGTAAAACGGGCACTACCAGTGTGGATGCAGGGCAACTGTGTAAAGTGCAATGAGCACGAACCAGCCCTGAAGGAATTCATTGAGTAAGAACTGCATGGATTAAAACACTTTGTTAAAGATTCAAGGCTTTGATTGAAACATCAGGGGTTTAATTCCATGTAAACTCACCTGTAGTAATACTGTAGTGTAGCAATTTTTATTTTGCACATGTAAGCAATTGAAAGTATGTGGGATTTGCCCCAAGTGGGTTTTGAAATACATAAATAAATAAATAAATAAATAAATAAATAAATAAATAATGACAGAGAGGTGGGGTGTAGATGGTAGATTCGGAGTAAAAAACAGTGACTCTTCTATGGCTAAATAAATAGATTATGATACATTGCATTTTATGATAAATTATCACATTGCCTCCCTGTGATTTTTCACAGGATTTTCACAGGATTTTCACAGGATTTTGCCTCCAGGAGTTTTCCTTAAATAATACAGGAAAATTAATACATACCAACAATAAATACTTGAAGTTATTACTCCTTAGGTTTCCTAACTTTGTTGCTGCCATAGCAACACCTATCAGTGCTAACAGAGACATCATTAAAATTATTTAGTCCATTGATTTAAAAGGATCTCACCACTAAAAATAATAGGAATGTGTGTTTGTTAAGTTAAATTCCTATTTTTTCTTGATGTTATGAAAATACAGTTTACTATACATCATTACTATAAGATGGAATGTAAAAGAGATATATTTAATTAATACTTGAACACAGCAATTCAATGTCATAGTCATAGATATTACACATACAGTATAGTTCATGGAAATTCATTTCAGATCTGATATCAGCATAGTACCATCACTGCAAATGTAAGATTATACATGCTGGTGCCTGGTAGATAGAGTTGTGTTTGTGGTAGATTTATTGCTGTTATTGGTGTTAATTATGTTGGCTTTGTAGAAGCCAACATTCTGTTTTCCTATTTAAGCTTAGACAAAAATTTATCAAGAGTAACTCCTCCTAGGGCTTTCAAGCCACATGCACCGGTACTTCTGGTACCAGGTCTCAAAATGGCCTTTTTTCCCATAGACACCCATTATAAATTTGGAGGTTTATAACTCGGCAAGCTTTCGAACTATCTACACCAAACTCGGCCAGCTCCTTTAGGGTGATACTCTGAACAAACTTTTAAATTGGTGTACCGACTGTCCTTCCCGTTGTCCCGCAGCCCCGCTCCCAAAATATGCAAAATCAAAAAACTTTTTACAACATGGACATGTGACATATCAAAACACTCAGCACAATGAGGGGAACTGCCTCGCAGGTATTCTGATGATGTCACGTGATGTCACGTGAAAATCAAAAATTAGCACACCATGAACATGTGACATATCAAAACACTCAACCCAACGAGGGGAACTTCCTCAGTAGTATTTGGATGACGTCACATGCTCGTCTCCACTTGCCTCCAAATGTTTTGGCACCATATCTTTCTGTCCACTTGCCTCCAAAAGTAACACTGAACCTTATGTCCACTCGCCTCCAAAAAGCACCGGCCTTTGCAAATACTTACCTCTTCAAAGCCAACATCAAAGTTTGTCGCGACGAACTTTACAAATCTAGTTTTAATATAAGCTTATTGTTAAAAATGTCTGTATATTTGACATACAAGTTCACAGTCCAAAAAACTCAGGTTTCTTGGCCAGATTTCCTTATTATCAAAATCTGCTGTAGGCATCATAGGCCAGAAGTTAATGTGGGTGGTTTCCAAATTGCTAAATTAGACACATTTTCAAAAATGGCACATTACTATGATTAAAATCTCAACATCATTATATCTCAGTGTATTAACCTGATTATCTAGTTAGATATTTGGTTAAAGTTTGATCTAAATTCACGTCAATCTCAACCAAAGAGCATAAAATTTATGGGGATGAGGTTCAACAATGACAGTAAAATAAAAAGGAGTCATTCTCTGAATGTGATGGTAAACCTGTTCCATTAAATTTTGGTTGTAACAGTTTAAATATTTTCAAGAAGCCCACATAGCTGACAATAGTTTGCGATGCGGGATACTGTAGCATGCACATGGTGTAAATGTCCTGAAATCCAGAAGTAAACCGAATATGTCAATACTCCAGTGATGGCTCCGTCTGGTAGGCTGGGAGAGGAATACCCCCTGACTTGAACCTCTCCAGATGTTCTTCTTCTCAGGTACCCCCTGAGTCATGGTTCTGGGTGAGCTGGGTGTGACTGGTGGAATTGAGTGGGGTTGAGGATGTCATTGATTGGCATTGACATACCACCTCCCCTCAGGTGGGTATCCCTCCCCTTGTGTGGAACCTACCCAATCCACAAGGTACTGCAGCCTGTCCTTCCTTCTGTGGGAATCTAAGATGGTGTGGACCAGGTAGGCTTGCTCTCCATTGATGTCTGTGGATGTTGTTGAGGGTTGGGAGTGTTATTGTGCATGGGGGAAGCAGGCTTAAGCAGAGAAAGGTGAAATGTCAGGCAGAACAGAATGATGCAGGCAGTTTCAGATAGTAGTTCATATGATTAATCGGCTGTAGGATTCTAAAAAGGCCCAAATATACATATAGGGTTAAGATATCAAATTAAGTTAAGTTGGTATTTAAGTTGAGTTAATTTGGTATCCAAGGACACAATGAAATGAAAGTGTGTCAAGGAATATTGGGCGTACTAAGCCTACAGGAGAAACTAGCTCATTCTATGTTGTTCTTTGCTGCAGTGAGCTCTCAGGTATAACTCCTGGGTAAGCCATTGAATTGTGGGTGGTAGATGAACATAAGAATTTTGTTTTTTCTCAAATTATGATGTGAACTGGACTCACACTCATGATGTAAACTGGACTCTGTATTCAAAGTTATGGAATACATGTCTGAACAAAGCCATGTCCATAGCGGTGGCTAGGCCTTTTTGGGAATAAGTTTGCAGGCTTTTGAAAATTAATCACCAGCTACTAGTACTGCGGCATAACCATGAGGGCAAGGCAAATACGTAACAAAAGGTCTATTCCTATGTGTGACCACGGGGCAGCCAGAGGAGTTTGAGAAGGCCTGCAGAATTCTTCCATTTACCTTCTGACATCAGTTGTTAGCATGGGCAATTAGAAAGATCTCTGTATTAGCTTTGTTGTTTGTTGTATCCTAAAATGGCCTGGATTGGTGTGGACTGGAAGTCCTGTTTCATAGGGGCATGGGGACGTATACTTTGTCTTGTGGGCATTCCAGGGGAGGGGCTTCATTATTCGGAATGCACTAGTTGTCTTCCATAATGTCTCATCATATTGGAGCTATAATTCCAGCTGTAGGTAGGATGGGTTTTCTGGTTAGTCCACTGGGTGATGGGATAGGGTCATCTGGAGAGGGCCATTTTTGGACCCAGGTCTATAGGTAACACTCTCTCAAACTCATTTTCTACCGCTTATCCAAACTACCTCGGGTCACGGGGAGCCTGTGCCTATCTCAGGCGTCATCGGGCATCAAGGCAGGATATACCCTGGACGGACTGCCAACCCATCGCAGGGCCTATAGGTAACAATGAAATTAAAATGAGTGAAGAACAATGGCCAGCATGCTTGGCAGGGGTTGAGACATTTTGTGTCTTTAAAATCTAAAAGTTTTTATAGATTGTGACAACCTGCAACAGAAATCATGCCCCATCCAACCAGTGTCTCCTCAAGAAACACGTGATAGATAACAATTCACTGTTACCCATATCATAATTTTCTTTTAGAAACATGGGAACAATTTACCAGTGCTGCCAAGAAAGCACTGCTTCTATGTAACAGCTAGATGTGTCAACCTCCACAATGGTGCAGGAGCAGTGGCGTTGAAGTTCTTCCATAAAACAATGGTAAAAATTTGGCAATTTCAGGAATCTTTGTAACTCCTGCACACTGTAGGGAGTTGGCCAAACTGGCAGGTGTACATATCATCAATGCTTATCTGGTGTGATGCATGTCCAGTCACACTGCATGCATTCTGGAGCATTGGAGGCATAGGGCTCTCTCTCTCTCTCTCTCTCTCTCTCTCTCTCTCTCTCTCTGTAAACAAGACATATGAGGCAAGTGGCTTTGATGCTGAGTACACATAAGATTATCCGGGTGGATGGCCAGCATGATGTGTTGTGAGATCGTGCTATCCTTATCCCAACAAGCTAGCCTTCTCTCTCTTGGTAAGAAGCTAACAATTCATCCTGATGAATCACCATGGCCTAGAGCTGGGTCTAGGGCAGGCAAAGTATTTTGTGAGAGATGACCTGATGCAGTGGATGAAGGATCCATGTGCAGAGGGTTAGGTTTACAAACATAGAACAGAAAAAAACAGTACCCAAATCAACAGGCAAAGGCAGGGTCATCTGAAACAGGCACAAGGTCAAAAAACAAATTAGCAAACAAACTCCGGCAAAATCACAAAAGCAGTAAACCAAGAAACAGAGATGGTACATACATGGATAACAATCAAACAATAGAGTAAACAAACATAATTAAATGTCCTGAAACCCAGAAGTAAACCAGAAGTGTGAATACTTCGTGGACGGCACCTTCTGGTGGGCTGGAGGAGGACTGGCAGGGAGTGTTGTTACTGTACATGAATATTGTATTTATGCTGCTGTGATTAATGATGTGTGCTTTGCTATGCTGCTGACAGTAAATTTGATATAATGAACATTGGTTATTAACTGAACATTGGTTTTTATTTTAATTAGTCACAATTTCCAAACAGAAAATAAAAATATAATTCAAAAATCTGAACATTTTGCTATTCATCAAATCTGCCTCTTTTGAAAATAACTCAGTGATGAGATTCATACAACCTTTGGAAACAAGTTCTGTTTCATATACTCTTCACATGTCTGAACATAGCAACAATAGGTAGATGAACAAACAAATACAGTTAAGTAACACTGTAATAAGAGTGCTGTAACTTGAAACTTGTAACATTGATAAGAAAATAAACAAACAAACAAACAATAATAAATAAATAAATAAATAAATAAATAAATAAATAAATAAATAAATAAATAAATAAATAGACAGACAGTACCAGTGAAAGTGTCAGGAAAGACAAATGCACACAGTGTACATAGACTAGACAAGATCTACATACAGTATATTGTAGATGCTTGAACTGCTCCACTGGCATTTAGCATGCAAAGTGGATGCTGAAAAGCAATGAAGCTTTGGACCAAAGCCAAACTTATGGACAATACCTTATTCTCAGGAGAGCTAGTTGTGCCTTTCCAGTGAAGACACTCACAGATAATGGCACAGCTGTGTTGAAAAGCTCATTCAGGGCTGAAAAAGCACACTGCATGTGCTTGTTTTTGCTCCATGAGCTCTCCTTAAGACATTAAATTATACTGTTATTATAAATACTGCGCAAAAGGTCACATCAAGTCTGAAGGGAAAAAACATGTGGGTCCCTTATGGTACATGTCTGAGGTGGTGACAAGGGTGTCTTGTGTCAGCAGCAATGGCATAAGTTACCACCTCACATTTTCTCTGTGAAATCTGTGTTCCCATGGAAATACAAAGACAGCAACAGAGGGAATGCAGTTAATTGCGTAAGATGTGTGTAATGGAGTTAGGCTGTCCTGGAAAGACCTTTCTCTTTTTAATTAGTATCCTAACAAGGCCTCTGATCAAGACATTCCAAAATACCATTTTACTGTCTGGCTGAAAGATATCTTCATATATTTGAGTTGGTGTTTATTTATACCATCTCTGCATTCTATGCTCATTTGAGTCAAGCCATATAATCATAAGCAACGATAAATAAGTAAATCTGACAGTCATTATAAATGTGCTTATTAGAAATATCATGAAATCATACAAAGATTAAGGTTATGATCTCTTCATATTTAAGGGTCATTACAAATGATCTACTCGACTACTCCATATTACTCACACGTTAATATGTCGATAATATTGTGCCTTTGTAAAGGTAGTGTACATCATATGAAACACTACAAAACAGATGGACTAGCTTTCGCTCACTTCACATCTCAATGAGACCTGGGTGCCCATGACCCAGTTGTTGAATCACAGATTGTTGTTACTTGGTCCACTTTTGGTATGTATTAACCACTGCATACCAGGAACACCCCACAAGATCAGCTTTTATGGTGATTACTCCATTTTAGAGATTACTCCATATTATCACTGACTGAATAGTCTAGCCATTAGAATATGGCCCCAGTCAAAGTTACCCAGTACCCTTGGTGTGCCCATTTATTAATTTGGTAAAAATACACTTCCAAGTACATAATATACCCCACACTGCCTAATACATAATATATCCTAAACTTTGATAGGTGCCATTGGAACTATGCCATTGGTTTCAGTGGTTTTAATACAGTATATGTAGGATACAAACTGATTACATAATATATATATATATATATATATATATATATATATATATATATATATATATATATATATATATATATATATATAGAGTATATACAGAGCCAATCGGCCCTATACGCTCACTACGTAAGTTGCGTAGGGCCCCGCAAATTACGCAAGGCCCCGCCTCCCTTGCCTCATTTTACAGTGCGTGTTAATGTTTACTGTGTAGATGACAATATGAAGCGGAGCTATCCATCTGGCCATGAAAAGAGAAAAAAGAGACAAAATGAGAGTGAAATGCGAGAACAGCAATCAGGTAAACCCAAGGTTACAACAACGTTAATGCAATATGGAAACCAATGGATTTACATTGGAATGGGCATAATGCCAGGTCAATATGGATGCACATCCCTCAGTAAATAATAACCATCAGGGATCAAGGACCCCTTAGCAGAATTTTGCTTAGGGCCCCAGGGACATCAGGATCGGCTCTGTACTGTATGTATGTATATATGTATATATATATATATATATATATATATATATATATATATATATATATATATATATATATATATGTATAAAAAATTGATTGAGCAAATAAATAGTCAGTTTTATTGAAAGCAGTAAAAAAGGTTTACAGTTTGTAATGTAATATGTATATATGTACTGTATGTAAGTAATAAAACATGGCTACAAATATTCAACTTTTAAACTTTATCTTTGTGTGTCTTATAACATAAAAAAAGAAAAGTGCTTACATATCTAGTGTTATCTAGTGCTTTGTATCTAGGCAAAAATGTGACAGAGCATCAGAAACTCTAAATTTTCCTTTTATAATTCCTTATCAAGAGAAGTGATTAGACACACTGCTGTGACCTTAAATCAAATTGCCGATTGTTATATAATCCATAGTATGTGATTAGCATTTCACATGTTCAGTGTTCAGGTGGAAAGACAAAAATGGTGAATTTTTTAATTTATACTGTGATTGAAGCCAAAAAATATAATTTCAGCCTTGTTTTTTGCACTGAATGGGGGTATTGGCAGGAGCTAACAAAAGAACATTTCTGATCCAGTGTAGATTTGTTGCACCATGCTCAAAATAAAGATAAAATAAAAAACTAAATAAAATATGCAGCCATTATTATAATCAGACATGTAAACAACCAAGGCAGAAATAAGGCCACATTGGGATGAAATTCATTCATTCATTCATTCATTCATTCATTCATCTTCTACCGCTTATCCGAACTACCTCGGGTCACGGGGAGCCTGTGCCTTGGGATGAAATTAATTTACCAAATTCAAATAAATAAATAAAATAAATAAATCCTTTAGAGTCCTAACAATATTCATAATGAAATTAATGTTTCACACCATTGTAGGCCTAATCGCACTTTGTGTGGCTTAAAATCAAGTTAATGAAGGCTTTTGATTTGTTACAATACTGTGCATTAGGTTCTGGTGAGATTCTATTCTTCACACACAAAGAGGACTTTTGAGGAATACAAGAAGGAATTAAAATGATGAGTTAAAATATTTGTTCCATTCAATCTTTTGGAAAGAAATGTTGACTTATAAAGTATGTTAGAAATCCAAGTGAAAGTAGTGAGGTGTCCTTGGACTTACAGTACTGTATATTGGTTTGATAAAGATGCAGATCAAAAGAGAAAGTCTGCTTTCCTGTTCTCTTAGTCACAGGTGCTTTTTCACTAAAATGTAATGTAACCCATTTGAAATTAAATGTTTTTAAATTTTGAAATTTTCTTAACACATTAGGCATAAGTGATCTGTGTCTGATTGCTGGCACGAGGGGTGTTTACTTCAGTACAAGCCAGATCACTGCTAAATCATAATTTGAAAGACAATAATATTGAACTTTATGTGGCTTAAAATAAAGAAGAATAAAGTCTTGGTTTGAATACATTAGAGGACAATTGTGAATTCTTTTCTTTAAACACACAAACAGGATTTTAATGCATTTAATGTGTTTCTAGGGCAAACCTCTTTTTAACAAACGTTTGTTCCAGTCAAACTTTCCAATGGAAACTTTAGCTTATACAGTGTGATAGAGATCCAAAGCTCAACAGGAAGCAAAAGAAGTGACGTGTCCTTCATATTCTCTTGGCCTGCTAAAGATGCAGATGAAGAGAAAATCTCCCCTTCACCCCACTTCGTTTTGAAGTTTCAAAACCACAGCAGGATACCCAGCAAATAAGGGGATCAAATTCTGTTTGATGCCATTTCTTCTTTCTCCACTGCAATTCCTGATTGTGCATTGTGTGAGGGAGCTGAGATATTTCCAGTGCCAGCTTCAGAAAGATAATATTACTGCATACATGAGGTCAATAAAAACGTGATTCTTTATAAAAGAAGTGAATCTTTATAAGCTTGCAATAAACTCTTCATTTTTTTCTGAAAGGTGATGAGCAGTCTGTTATGTATATTGACTGTAACATGATACTGCTACAGAAAAGCTGATCAAAATGTCACATAGTCTACTATGAATGGCATGTAACAAGCAAAATCAAACACTAAATGACAGTATTTTTTTTTACTAGTATTTTAAATGTTAATCCAACACACAATCTCCCTGGACCATATCACAATGCCATGTTTGTCCCACAATAAATCATAATAGCAAGTATGGACCTAGATTTTCCTTATATGTTTGAACTTATATCTTATATACAGTATGCTGTATGTTTGTGTGTTATAGAAATCAGAAGAGTTCCACTGACCTCACAGGTCAAATGTTTTATATGATTGAGTTACAGCAGCAGTGCTCCAGTTTTCTCAATGCTACAGACCAATGTATGAGCAAAAATCTCTAGACTAGAACACACCCTGAGGCGACAACATTCTGTCCTGGATCTAGCCTCTAAATACATTTATTCTGGTTAAATTATTGGAATTGCTGTTCACTTTTTTATTGTTATGTTCTGTCCTAGTTTTAGGCTATTAAGGAAGCATATTATAACAGTTATTGTAGGAGGTAGTAATCACTGTGCACATGAAATGTAACATGATAGCTCTGGGGAGAAGGATGGAGGAAATGTTTTTTTTTCCCCCTTTTTTTTTCCACATTGCATCAGAGTAGAAATATGTACAAATAATAAAGAGTGGTCCATAAATTAGCTACAATAACTGTAACAGAAAATGGAAGGCACGTAGCTACTTAATGCAAAAAATGGAGAAATATTTATTCAGCAGTCACATTATAAGTGACCTTCCTCTTCCGTCTCTGTTTGACTCATGTTGCTAACAAACTACATCTTTAATAGTTTTTGACAATTAGACTGAGTCAGCATTTAAGTAGCAAGCTTTTGGAAAGTGGCCATGGAGAAAAGCCAGAATTATTTTAATGTGATGGTAATATTTGTCAGAATTATAGGATTGTAAAGGAACACTTAAATCTTGCAGTTTGTAGTCTGCTGCTTCAATTATGGCCTGAAAGTGCTCCATTATGTTTGTTAGACAAAGGATGAATAAAAAAACACATACAATGTGATGGTTGTTATATTAGACAGTAGGGTGTGCTGTTTTGTAACTCTAGGAATTTTGGGGAAAAAAATTATCAGATCAATCCCCTTTTCCTCCTCCTACAAGGTCATGCACCTTGTCGTTCTGTACAAATTACAGCCACATCTGCTTGTAGTCAAACAATCAATTAAATAAGGCATTTAATAATCTGGGTATTATGTTGGGAAAGTTAAATGTGATGACTGAAAAATGCAACACTTAACATTTAAAAATACAGGTTGTAATCTGTGTATAAATGTATAATATAAAATATAAATGAGTAAGGAGAGCTGGTTGACTTCACAACATCAGAACCATCATAATCTGGACAATATTATTGCACTTTACATGGTATAAAATCTATAGTTGTAATATATGTTATGAACTAAATGTTTATATTTTTGCACTTGACTGATGCGGATAACATTCATTCATTCATTCATCTTCTACCGCTTATCCGAACTATCTCGGGTCACGGGGAGCCTGTGCCTATCTCAGGCGTCATCGGGCATCAAGGCAGGATACACCCTGGACGGAGTGCCAACCCATCGCGCACACACACACACACACACACACACACACACACTCTCATTCACACACTAGGGACAATTTTCCAGAGATGCCAATCAACCTACCATGCATGTCTTTGGACCGGGGGAGGAAACCGGAGTACCCGGAGAAAACCCCTGAGGCACGGGGAGAACATGCAATCTCCACACACACAAGTTGGAGGCGGGAATCGAACCCCGACCCTGGAGGTGTGAGGCGAACGTGCTAACCACTAAGCCACCATGCCCCCCCAGACTGAACTCTGGATAATTTATTTATTTCTGATTATATGGAGCTAGAATTAAAATTGTGTATATATGAATTACTGTATATACATGTTTTTTGTTTGTTTACATTTTTGTTTACAAGAAAAAGGGCTCTATAGGTTTCAGATCAGTGTCCAATATTTATATCTTTTAGGATGGCAAGGCTTTATCATATATGTTACAGCTCATCACGTGATAATGTAAAAATATAAGGCTAGTAGCTGACATGAAATAGTGCAAAATTTTCTCCTGTGGCGTTTTTAATAACTTTAGATTCATATCAATCAATGTTGGCATCGTTTTGAAATGACTAGAGGTAATAAGATTTGTCTTTTCTTTTCGTTGAAATCAAGAACTCTCTATTTTTCTTTGGCAATCTGGAAAGATTTACCTTTGACCTAGTTTACACAAGTCTGTCATTTTTATTTTTGTATTTTATATTTAGGGTTCTCAATCAAAGAAAATCTTACACCTAACAACTTCAAAATATTGATAAGCATTATTGATAAGAATCTGAATTTAATAATTTATATATTTATAAGTGAAATGATATATGATTGAAATATATGAAATTTATATTTAAATACTTTTTTAGCTTCCTAGATCCACAATGTTAACTGAACTATTTAATGACAGCCACTAGCCAAATTCAATTATCAGGTGATCTATTGTCACATATGATAGATCTTTGCCATCCCAAAAGATTTAATATGTCTGACATTTTGATCTAAAACCTACAGAGCCTCTGGGGTGCACACTAATGATTAAATCAGGCACATGGGTATGTAAGGCTCTGGGCAAGAGCTTCAGAATATATTATACAGAAAATATTATATATTACATACATATTATGCATAAAATTCAGCAATTCAGGACTTCATATCAGGGCAAATTACAGCACATTAGTATATAATGTCATGATTTTTAATTAGCTATAATATTATTTGTATTAAGCTTTAAACAATGGACATAAGCTGGACGGAAATATATAAAATCATGATATGAATTTTAAATGTATAAATTTATCAATGCATCCCTATCCAGAAGTGACAGTAGAAAGGAAAAGGTCCCTAAGATGATATGAGGATGAAAGCAGAAAAGAAACATATTGCCTTCTGTAACTGTGTACTATATGGTAAAAAAGTGCAAGTATTTCAAAACTTCTCATTGTAATTACAGTCCTATAGCTATCATTGCAATTGTAGTTCAAAGACATCTTCATGGTTTCTAAGTGGTACCATTCACAGTAATCTCATGTACTGTATTTTTAGGCTGTCCATGTGGGGCCATCCTCAGCAGCAGCAAGTGATTTCCAAATGATAAGAACTCCAGCCCTCCATTATCTTATGAAATGTGGATTTGATTGCCAAGTTGAATGCTCCTAAAAGTGTAGCTATGGGAAATGTGAGCTTCAACTTAACTTTGAAAGACAAAAGTAAGCTAGACTGCGGCAAGGTAAATACTCGGTTATCAAAAAGATCCACTTCCTTCATGGGCAGCATTTGATTAACTCCATGAAATGCTTAACTTGCATGTAAAACTGCAAGCCCATCCATCATGTTGTCAGTTTCATGCATGATTGAAGCCTAAACTCCACAGAAATCTATGCAAATTGTACACAGACACACAGACATTCACACACACTTCACTTCCAGTAAGCTGTTTTTTTTTTAGCAATTATATAAAATTATAATCAGTAAAATTATGATTAATGTAATGCCACTAATGAAACAATGACGGGAAACCTGAATAAACACAAATTAGGAGTTAAGACACTGTTTGACTGTCCAAATGTCTGACATTTCTTCATATTTTTAAAGACATCTTGTTTTAAATGGAGCAGTTTTTCAGAAACCTTAACACTGTCATGATTTTCAGTGGCATTGTTACATGTATGGCCATCAGTTCTCTTTATAATCTTAAGCATGTTGTTGCTTTGTTTTGGCCAGTAGTGCCAATAGAACAAATGGAGTGTGTCTGTAATACACATTTCTACTTTTAGAGTTATATTGCTTTAAATAGAAAAAAAATTTCAGATTTACAAGATGAAATACAATTAAATAAAAACTTAACTAGAAAGAACCTTTCTGTGCCAGAACAATAATGATTCATACTTGAAGTGGGTCAATAACATGACCTACAATATAATACAAAATGTAGTACAATAAAAACCCTATTATTAATTCAAGAGTATTTGAAAGACAACAACTGGAAGCTTGATATCCATGAGCATGTCTGAAGAATGGCCATGTGAAGAGTCGTCAGTGGTTAAGAGAGATTCTGTGTAGAACTGGTGGGTTTTTTTGTGATGGGTGATGAGATAATATTAGGGTATGTATTTTTAATTCTTTAATAGTCTGAAAAGCAGTAAAATGTAAAGATCTAAGCATAGCATTTTAAAGTCTGATTTACACCAATAGTGAAAAATGGAGAGCTGCATTTAAATAACGTATTCCAATTCCACCAAAATATATAAACTACCACTACATTTATAACCTAATCAACTATGGAAAAACAACATTACTGACAGATTTTATGGCATTTAACAGATTCCCTCATACAGAGCAAATTACAGAAGTCTCTATCAATAAATACATCCTGAAACTGGTTTACAGGGTCATGGACTAATAGTATGTTCACACATACATTGATTTTAAACATTCTAGATGGAGATATTTATAACCGATTTACCAGAGTAGATATGCATAAAAAGACAAAGGAGAAGCGGTGTGTGCTCACTGCCACAGATCGTATGCACTCTATTGTCTTCACTCCCAATGAAAGACCCTGCACCAAGTAGCATAATATTTACATACAGTAAAGTAAAAGTTTTCTCTACTTTGTTGCATTGCAGGACATGCCCACATCCAGCTTCCAACATTCACCAGCTGTTAAAAAGAATGAATGGCTTCTGGTCACTTTGTCACGACGAATCTCTGTATGTGTGAGTGTAGCATGTATTATCAGTCTAAAGCTCTCTGTAGGGGAGGTAACATAGTAAGAAAAGCACAGAGACAAAACAATTTTTAAGTACTAATTTAAGTGCTTCAGAAAGAGGTAAGACCTTAGACATTGTTTGAAGACTGAAATTTTTAAATAATTATTAGTTTACAATGGGAAATGTGTTCACACTTTGATTATAAACATCAGACACATCAGTCTCTGTCTCATCATCTGAGATAAAATTCAACTCCTCTAACTCATTGTGGCATTTAAACCCACGTTGTCTTTCATCACCGTCTTTTTACACAACTAATCTCTGTTCACGCTTACATCAGTGGGCAGATAATCACAGATTAATTCAGTCAGCGCTGTTGACTAAGTTTCTTTTTTATCCTCCTATTTAAAGGCTTTAAAATTTTGTCCACTGTCATCTGTACAGAATGTGTACAGAAGCGTTCTTCTCCACTTAGATCATTTAATGCCATAGTAGCATCCCTGCCTTTTTAGTTGCTATCTAATTACAAGCTAAATTGTTTAGTTTCTCTGGCATAAAACAATAAAAAACTTGATCAAATTGTGACGAAAGTGCACATATCTAGGAAGGTTTTAGACATCTTTAGGCAAACTAAGACAATTTTGATTCTTACAAATATATATTTATAAAGTTATATTTTCCTAAAGTTAAGGAAAAAACTGTTCTCTGCTCTAATGTTCTAAAATATTCTAATATTCCTGAGTTACGTATTATGTAACCACCAAAGTGATTCATGGCCAATACTTTTGTTTTTGCTTGAAATTATTCAGCGACCCAATGGCATAACCAAACTGCTGCATTCTACTTTTGTGATGCTTTTCCTGGCTTGTGCTGCAGGTTATTTCAGTTGGTTTTGGAAGGTGTCTCCCTTCAGTCTCTTCAGAAGCTGAAATGCTGTTCAATTGGGTTTAGGTCTAGTGATTGAATTGGCCAGTCTAAAACCACTTCCACTTTTCCCCCCTGATGAAGTCCTTTGTTGTGTTGGCAATGTGTTTTGGGCCCAAATTTCTTTAGTGTATTTATTTATTTTTTTTTTCAATCAATGCTTGCAACTCTTCTTGTTAAAAAATCCTATTGGAATTTCAGTTTTTCATCTTGTTTATTTCAATCTTAATGGAACTCTACATGTATTTCACTGTATTAATAATGTGGTATTAAAAATGACAGAGATTCCCTAGAAATTTCTTTGCTCTTTGTTCCTATTGCTATTTCTTCGGAAACAGACTGCATTTCCCATCAAAGATTAATAACTCATTCAAAATTAAGTATTAAACAGTATATTTATTTTATTTAAAATGCATATATTGCATAGAAAATGTTGACAACCCAAATTGATTCCTTTTTTTTTAAATTTATTATTAATTAATTAATTAATTAATTTTTAAATCACAGATGTGCTTTCAATATAGGAGGTGAAATCATTATCCTATGCAAACTCCTTATTGGAATCCTTTAGCATTTTTTTTTCTTTGACAAAGATTATAAGCCTATATGTCATTGATCTTTAGTAATTATTTGGTCAGGGGATCTGTTTATTGGTTAAGGATGATGCTATGACCCATGAGATCAATTGGGTGACTGTGGAGAACAAAAATAACCCAAGAGAAAGAAACACTGAATGGAACATTAACCTGTCAACACTGATTACAACACGACAAGACGATATGAACCAATATAGTTTTCCCGACACGGTTATTCTCATGACACGCCCATTACCGGAGGTGCAGCTGTACCTAATGCAGCACTGACAAACAAACTCACTTAGCTATAAAAGAAAGCCAGTGGTACCCAGTAGCTCATTCGCACAGTTTCAGTTCGATTATAATGTCGTATTCTGACTTCATGTTTTGTCTTCTGTTATTATACACCTTTGGGCAGTCAGAGAAATAATACACTGTTTTTCTTTGCGCGGATAAAAATCATTTTTTGGCACCTTTTTTTTTTCTTTTATACCCTCCAGCAGCCACTAGGTAGGTTATTTACTTCCTTATTTGGTGACTCTAATGCAGAGCAGTGATAATAACACTCTTTTTTCTTCCCTATATTGTTATTATTCGTTATTTATTCATCATCTCCATGCTTCTCGTCATCTTGCACACTTTTTTCCCATTAACACACACACACACGCGCGCGCGCGCAGAGAGAGAGAGAGAGAGAGAGAGAGAGAGCAGCACGCAGTTGGTGGACTCATTGCGGTGGACAGAGCACGAGAGAGCATCTTCTCCGTGACACGGAATTAACAGCGTTTTCTAGCCTTACGAACGCGCGCGTGCGTGTGTGTGAGTGTGGATGTGTGTGTGTGTTTTGTTTTTTTGTTTTTTTTTGGAAATCGGAGTTTCTTTTTGTGCACAAAGCCTAATGTTTGTGCTCCAGATGAATGCACGTGAGGAGCTGTGAGGAAATGATGGTAAAAAGCGCTCTCCAAGCGTCCCGTTTGTGCAGAGGAATACCGAGCAATAACGCATTCTGTCACATTGATGAAGAAGAAAAGAAAAAACCCAACACACACGTTTAGCTGGTACGTATTAAACTTGATTTGTCTCATCCTGTTTATTCTTTAATATCGGTATTGCTTCATGCATGAGCACCTTCTGGTCAGTCCTGCACTGCATAGTACTGTATGTAGGCTGCTTTTAACAGTCATCCTTAATTGTAGGGTTTCATCACTAATCAGGATTTATATTCTAATCCTCACAATCCACACTGTGACTTCACCAAGTGCTGAATCACTTGGTATTAGAAGCATTGTTCCCTGTTAAAGTTCCAATGTCCACCTTTAGCTCTGATCAGTGCTTTCCAGAGCATCGTTTGGAAAGGTATGAGGTCCTGCGTTTCCTATTCACGCAACATAATGATCAGAGCTGAAGGTACGGCTTCATTGCTGGACACACATGGACACTAACAGTGTTCATTCATTCAACACGGTAGATTTTAATTTTCCTCCTCGAACAATTCAGTGCATTCAGTTTTGAGATGTTTATTGAACACTTATGCGTCCAGACTCACATGTTCCTTTATACAAATGGGATCACCATTATTAATGTAAAGAATGCATGAGAGTGAATTAAACTAGGTTTTGGGGTAAGATGATGGTACTGCATGTGGGTTCAGTGTGGTCATCTGGGTGTTGAACTCCAAACGGAGCCCAGCATGCACGTTGAGCACTTTCAGTTAGGTCACTTAGATCCATGCAAACCAATTAAATATGAGTATGCAAGACATCTTAGTGGCATTTGGATCATCCGTGGATCTGATTGATTGGTCGTACTATCATATAGGATCTAATGATCACTAGCAGCACGTTGAGGATCAGTGGAAGTGAAGACAGGACCTATAGAGAGAGGTTAAGCGGAAAGCATTGAAGATAGGAAGGAATGAAGGAAGGAATAAAGAAAGGAGGGTACAAAAAAACTTCATGCAACTAAGATTAAAATGTAGGCATAAAATTGGTAATATTTCGAATAACTGATATTTTTCCATTTTTAGACATTAAATAGTGATCTCACTAAAAAAGCAAAAGTCAGTTTGCTTCAAAATGGTGGTAGTTTATTGTGAAAATTCCATATTGTCCACCTCTGTGTGAAATCAATCATTTTAAATACAACACATCACCTATGGGTGAGTTACTACTGCTGACTTGTGTGGTTTTTGACCCTTTTGGAAGGTGGCCCTGACCCATGGTTTGTTTGATCTGCTTTAAATCTTCATGTAGAGAAATCAATATTGCCATCACTCTCTCGATGTGCATGAACCAACCTGACAGAGATATACAGTACAGAAAGAAGCAACCAAGAAAGTGAGTGAAATAGAGAAAGAGAGGTTCTCATAGAAGAGAGCAGCAACAAGGAGAGTTAGATGGAGATATAGAAATTGAAGGAGGACAAAGAGGGAGAGAGAGGATCGAAAAATCGAGTTGAAACACTGAGAAAACGAGTGAAAAAGAGATGTAAAATGCAACCGAGAGATAAAGACACCTAGAGATAAACAGCAGGGTTAGATGGTCTTGAAATGTTGAGTTCTATACTCATCTCCCATCATGCAATTTTCAGAAGGGGACCGTTTTCCTCATATTCATGTTTATTTATAGGTGCATCTGGAATGCTTGGCTTATCCCATTTTGTAGCTAACAAGCACAGCCAAATTAGAGGTGAGAACATTGGGGAAGAGCAGTATGCAGAATTCTGTTTAAACATGCCAGAACTGTGCTGAACTCTCATCTACTGAGACGTTTAAAGCCTCCGTATTTCATCGCTGCTGCTATATGAGAATGAACATGAGAGCTATATTTAGGCTCTTAATAAAATGTTTGAAATTATGTGTTTTATGATTGTTAAACTGCAAGTCGATTTCATTTTACACATTTTACTCAAGCACTCATTTTACTCTGGTGCTCTCTTTTTTTAAACCTTTTTAAACAATCCTCTCAAATACTGTACGTATATATACATGCTAGTAACTGAGAAACAGGGGCCCTAATAGAAGGGGGACCAAAAAAGATATATTGGTAATATATATTATCATGACATTAAATATGATATTCTAATAACCTGTTATCGGTAGGAATAAAATTTACCAAGTCTCAATTTTTCATCTGTAAACATGAGAAATATTCTTTACTTGCCTGGCAGCTGTGCCCTCAAAAGCAAAAGGAAAGTTTCATATTGTAGTCCAGCACTGCGGGTCAAATTCAGCTTGTGGTGTGGAAAGAAGTTGCAGACTACAAAACATGAACCATAAATCGGGTTATCAAAAAAGGAAGGTGTGGAGAGAGAGGGAAAGAAAGCTGCAGGAGAGCAGACACATTTTAACAGTCTAGGTTATTTTGGAATTGTTCGAGTATAATCCAGTCAGGTCTATTATGTTAATTTGATGTTAAAATGTTGCTATGTCAATATTTTTTTTTTATCCTCTTAAAAACAATAGAAAAAGTTGTGAATCACAGTGAATATACAGCAGTCTTGTATATCTCATCAAATATATATACATTTAAAATATAGCACTTGAGACACTTAAGTCCAATGGGCTGCGTGCGGATTGGGGATGGGGTGGATGGTGTGGTGTAGAGCCCAGCATCTTGGCTCTGAGGTATGTTGTGTGTGTGTGTGTGTGTGTGTGTATACAAAAGGTAATATTAAATCAATGAAAGTAAATGATCAATATCTTAAATTTCGTTTTTACAAAATGATTAGCATACTCAATATTCTGCGCTAAATTGTATAACTTTAATATGTACAATTCATTTGTAAATGAAAGATCAAGATCAAGTTACAGCTATTTGAAAAACTCTCTCTCTCTCTCTCTCTCTCTCTCTCTCTCTCTCATTTTCTCTCTCTCTGTCTCTCTCATTCTCTCTCTCTCTCTGTCTCTCTCTGTCTCTCTATCTCATTCTCTCTCTCTCTCTCTCTCTCTCTCTCTCTCTCTCTCTCTCTCTCTTTCTCTCATTCTCTCTCTCTATGTGTAATTCCCTTGGTGATAGTTGGAGCTTAAGGGACAAGGCCTGTTTGATGGACTGGGGGAAATAGGGCAGAGTGATGATGGGCTTGTGGAACGGCTCACTGGCCGCTGCCTCCCCTCTCCGTTAAGTGCACTTACTCCCCCGGCCCTGCCACTTATCCTCAGGATTCACCCTTACATTTTATCTGCACTAATAAGGGCCCCCTGGAATTTCAATCACTTTCCACTTGCTGTTCTTTCCCTGAGCTTTTGTTAGGTGCTATATAGAAAGACAAAAAAAAAAAACATAATCTGATAAGGGGTTTGTATTACACGAAGAAAGCTATGATTACATATATCCTTTTATATAAATCACTTGTCACATTTTCCAAGCTTTTTTTGGTGCACTGTGAAGAGATCGACAACGGAGTGCGTATTGATTGTCCATTTTATCCGAGGCTCTTGGCAAAGCCGCTGCAATCTGCTTTTTATCTCAGTTAAGGGTGTAAATAAATAGTCATTTATAATTTCACCACCCAACTGACCATCTGAAAGTTGAAATCGGTCACACCCTCTGAGTCTGTATCATGGCTGAGATTCAAAGAAAATATGCTTCATGTTTTCAATACAGCATTACTGCTTATTTACATCATCATTGCAAAATGGTTTTATTTTTACTCCATGTGCCTTATTTAGTGCTTCTAATATTTATGGGTCAGTGTGCCCAGCACATTAACCTGTCAAAGGACCCAAATGATTATTTTGCCCTCCTTTAAACAATTGAAAAAAAAAAAAAGAATTTCAAATTACACGGCCATTACAACACATGAGACGATTAAGTAATACATTTTTCCCCACTGCTTCCCGACACAGTTATTCTCATGACACGCCCATTACCGGAGGGTGCAGCTATACCTAATGCAGTATTGAGAAAGAAACTCCATTAAACGAATGGCAGGGGTTCTCAGGTATCCTTTTGGTAACACAGCCATATTGTTAGATAATGCTGTATGTTTTCTGTGCTTGCACTGTACATCTGAACTGAGATTTGATTAGTTACATGATTCATACTTTCATTAAGGTATACTGTATCAATTGCAGAAATGAATGAAAAGTGGAGTTTTTTTGTCCCTAGTACGCATGCTAGATATAGAAATCAGAAAAAGTGCATGTATACTGTACCTCTGCTTCAGAGTTGTACAGCTTAATCAGGGAGCATGGTGAATATGCTACTCCCATAGTAAAACATATCCTACACTCTAAAAATAATTGTTTTGTTTTTTGTCAAGATCTATAGTCTTTAAAGAACCATAAACAGACATGGAACATTTCTTTTGCCTAAGGTACTTTGTAGTGGAAATATAGACTATAAAAAAAAATTTCTTTACGGCTATAAGAAAAATGGTATTGCAGCGTAAACCCCTTTTTTCTTTCTACTTGGCATATTTGAGAGTGCTTATTATTATTTTTTTGAATGAAATTTTGTCTTTAGTCACATGGAGTTAAGTTTAAAACATTAGAAAAAAATCACCCAAAAATGTAAATAAAATTTTAGAGTATATTTAGAGTATTGCTGCCTCATGCTCAGTATAGGATAGGCTTCTAATCAATCACATCCCATACCTATAATAAAGCACTTACTGAAGATGAACTTCTGAACTTTCATTAACAACATTTTGCTTAAAGATTAGAAATGTTCACATTCTCATTTCAGTGCTTTAAAAACTACACTATCTTTTTTGTTCTCCGCCTCCTTTGACTGATAGCCAGGAATTTACAATATTATAGGGCACTTTTGCTATCTCTTTTTTTTAAATGTGCTACATATTAGTTATGATTATGTTTTCTTATTTTCGCTTGATGCACCCTCCGGTCTGGAGATGTCATGGTCAACGTACTGAATGACAGCCGAGCAATTACTTCAACGATTTTAGTGCCGCCTTTACTGAATCACAAAACAACATGGCTGACAAGAACACAAAAATCCATTCAGAGCACATTAATTCCACTACACTCTGTTTAATGGCCTTTTCTTGTATACTTCTAACCATTAAATACCAAGCAATTTATGTGCACCAATTATTTATTTATTTATATTTTTTTTTTTGCGCAAATGAGTGCATGTGTCGTATGAAAGCATTTACACAAAGCAATGTGTCAAGTCATATGTTTCAGCATATAGAATTAAATTGAACTTGTAGCACAACTGCACAATATGGATTATCTTCTTGTATCATTCATCTTTGCCTAAGGCTTGTAGGTTTGAGTGAGGGTTGTAGATAGGCTTTGTCTGTTTCGGGCCAGTAACACTCATCCAAAAGCATCTGCTCCATTAACTGCAAAAATCAAAAGACAAGCATATAAATTACGCATGGTAAATGAGCTTGAACTCATTTTTCGTACGCTTTGAAATAATGCAGCACATATATGCTTCAGTGCATTTTAAAAAGGAGATGATGCAGCCAATTTACACCACATCAGTTGCATTTCCTGCATTGGCAGATCATTGTTTCTTTTTTATTCATTTTTTTTTTTTTAAGTCGCTGTTGGGCAAGTATGTGTCACAAGTCACCTGTTTTACCCTGACAGGGTTCATTACATAGCACTATTACATAGGTGAAGCCAGACATGCCTCATTATTATTTGGAAGTGCAAAGTTCCAAATAATATCATTCTAGCCGATCATTCTGTTTCTCACAACCCAATAATAGCCTACTGTTCATATGAAGACATAGGAAATATTGGTTTTAATTACAGTGCATGACAGTGCAGAGTTTCACGCTTTTTTCTCATAAACATTCACTCTCTCACTCTCCCTCTCTCGTTACAAGCCTTCCTGACAAGTCATTATCCACCCTATCTTTGTTTAGAAGTAAGGCAAAACAAGGTCATCTAGGTGAAGAAATATTGCTATTCTTGAAATTTTCTTTGACATTTTTCTTTTGACACTTTTGCGGATTAATTACTTAACTCTTCGGCTCATATTACTGCTGTAGAATCCTGACAATAATAGACAGAAAGAAGATGGCAGAAAAAAATGCCATGGGTATAGCTGTCCTCCTGATAAAGTGTCTAAAGCGGTCAGGATGAGCTATAAAAAGATTCAAAAAGTTCAAGTCAAAGAGACTCAGCATAGTCTTTAAAAATTACTACTCTGTAAAGGTCATACAGATATCAACTGACCGAGTGTATCTCAACATATACAGTACACAAAGCTTGTCTCCAATCTGGATGAATTCTTTCAGATTGAAGATTCTGAATTAATTGTTTGTGTCAGTTTCTCCAGAATTTTGGAATCATAAAAATGAAGCGAAATGATGTAATCATAATCTATGCGATATTTGGAGCTTGTAAAAATGATTACAGATGGAAAAAATTTGGACAGGATGTGTTGTGGGATGTTATTACAACACACTTTAGGCTAAAGCCATCTTCAATTTATGAGTGGAGCTATCAAAGAAAGTAATTACATCTAATTACATCATTCTATAAATCTACAGTATCTATCTATCTATCTATCTATCTATCTATCTATCTATCTATCTATCTATCTATCTATCTATCTATTTTGATAAAAGCTACAGCAAAATCAAATACTTTTGGCCACAACAGTTACAAAATGTATCCTACATTGAACACTCTGTAGTATTTCATTTTATATGCATGCTACATGTAATCCAATCCAAAGTTACACACACGGCGTGTGTTTAGCACAAAAGTCGCAATAACAACAGAAATTGTCCGGAACAAACGAGAAGAGTCCAGTTACTGTATCTCCTTATGCTTTTTAATCACTCCGCTTGTGTCTTGTAATGAGTTTTAAATTATTTGCTTTACAGGAAAACACTATCTAAGTCCGATTATTACACAGACCTCGAGAATGTGTTTGTGACCACAGGAAAGTTCACATATGAAAGAAAAAAAATACATTTCATATTTGTCCAACATTCCAGAAAAAGATGCTCTTGTTGTTAAAAAAAAGAATATAAAAATGCACATATTATCCTAACATTAAAAGCCATTTCTTGGGAAAGCCTGTACAAGAATAGATTTTATTAAAGGTTTTTTTTTTTTTTTAACTGTGTGCAAGTTCTACATCACTGAATGTCTGGCAAATATTAAACACTCAGCCAGCTTTAATGAGGTCAGTTTGAATCCCGCATCTGCCTCAAAATATTAGGCTAATGCTCCCCCAGACCACAGACGCCCCTCTGATACTCCCGTGAAGCCCACAAATACCTCCAGGCACATCCAATGTACCAACGCTTTTTGGAGTAAATATATTCCAAACTGCAACACGAATTAAGATTTTCTTAAAACAGGATCGTTTTATTGCACCTCATTACGCTCATACTGATCCCAACGCATGAGCAAAAAAAAAGCACAAGCAGGTTTTAAATAAAAGGAGTCAGACTCAAACATTCACTCTTTTATTATTCCTCTATTTAAGAAATTCTTAAACTGATTAACACCATAAGGGTCTCTTTTTTTGTGCTCCAACTGAGTTGCATACTTAAAAAATAAAAATTCGGACCGATCTATCAGTCGGATTGTTGCTGGATTTTTACTCTGAATATAAATGTAGCCTGCAACTGCAATTGAAAGCTTCTGGTAATTGTCTTGCCCCCTCTGTTTGTTGAAAGTAATCAAGTATAAGGGTACATCCAATAAGTAAGTAAGTAAATAAATAAATAAATTAACAAATTAATAAAATATGTCTCCAACCCTTAAGACACTAACCAAATCCTTCCAGAGACAATTACATCAGGAGCTCAGAAGGTCTGCAAAGTGTACGCCAACCTATCCACTGACAGCAGATCATACCTGCTCTACATCTTTATTCATGAGGTGAGGAGGCACAGCTACTTGAAGACAAGAGAGGCTTTTGTTTGAATCAGAGCCAAAGAACAGACCGTATGCACATGTAGTTATGAACCTAGGAGGTGACATTTTTTTTTTTAAACACGACAGAACTATTCAGCTCATGTCAAGGCAAGGTGCACCTGTCTGAAAGCCTGAATGGAATGAAAAGGTTTTAATGTTTTCTCCACATTGTAACACCAGAAAGGTGGTCATTATTGGCAAGCAATGACAACGTTTTTGACTCTGAAGAAGAACATTTTGGTCTTGAAATGACATTGCGCATCCTTGCTACTTCTCTTTATGTTGTAAGAAAAAATATCTGCACTCTCTTGTGATGCATTCCCAGAGGTTGTATAATGTCTTTATTATATCAGTTGCTGGTGTCGTTATCAGTCCTCATCCAAAATCAAGCGATGCATTTCATAATCTCTTTAGTGAGCCTAGAGAAGAAAATACAGTGGCAAAACATTAACACTTCCAACCCTAAAAGGAAAAAAATATTTTTACTTAAAATTATTATTACCTTTTCTTTTCAATTGTTAACATGCATAATGCATTAGTTAGCTCTTTTTACCAAAGGCAGAAAAATGTCATTTCTGCCTAATTGTACTCATGTTCAGAATTGAATTATGAACACTCCATAGCATTGAAAATCTGAAAATAGACACTTATCTCAACATTAATTCTTTGTTTTTCATATGTATTTTTGTTTTTACCAGGACTACAACGGGCAAAACTAAAAGCCAACATTGTCCGGAATAATTTAATAACAGGCTTGCAGTGATAAAATATTTCATTTGTTTATACTGATTGAAAATGTCTGATAACTTGATTCCCATCCCGATGTCAGAACAGAACATAAGTGTGCTGGTAAAAAGGGTTAAAATTGACACCACAGAAAATCGTTTCACCCATTTTGCAAAACAGAAGTCTATGTAGACCTCTGGATCATTTATCACTGCTTTCATGCAAAAATCATTCAATGACCAGTTCATCTTCCAAAATCCATGAACTGCAAAACACTATATATTTGCAGCACAAGGTCAAGACAGAACAATGGCAAATTTCATGCTGTTCAGCATTCTGAACTATTTAGAAAATCTTAGCAGAAAATTAATTCAATAATGAATTCAATAATAATCATTCCCAACAATTGCATTTTCAGCTAAAAGTCTACTCAGGTGTCCTGAATTTAGTTTCGTTACTGTTTTTTGGTAAAAGGGGACAATTTTGAAATGATTTTATTTGGAAGCACGGTTCAGAGAAGACAGGATGGTAGGGAAAAAATTGTGGCTGAGAGAGGGATAATGAGTCAAGTCAAGAAGTACTTACTGTTATTTCAGTCATACACAGATGGTGCAGTACATAGTATAATGAAACAATGTTCCTGCAGGACCATAGTGCCACACAAAACAAAGAAAAGGGCCCTCTACACAGTACTGTAAAAGTGCATGTGTGCAAGCATACAAGACAGCACAGTATAATAATTCACAACGGACGGTGCAGCACCAAGCGGTACGCAGTTTCGTAATAAATAAAGTGAAGAACTAAAATTCTGTAGATGTTTAGATATAGAAAAAATAAAGGATATTAATGCAAATTGCAGTTCTTCAAATTGCAGTTCTACATATATTGTAGTACAGTCAGTAAACTGAAAAGGTGTTATTCATATTCCAAACTTCAAAAACCTCTAAAGTTCATTGTTTACATTATGCTCTCATTGTTATTTATTTTTGCTAGGGTTCAAGTGAACAAACTTATTTTGAGAAGTTCAAATTGGTTTGCGAAGTTTTGGAGATAAGTGTTGAATAAGTGTTTATAAAACTAGAAAATGATTAAGCTGTTTGTACATGCTAAATAGTGCTTTATATTTGCAGTGCTACTGTAATTTTTTAGAAATAAAATAATAAGCATATCTTTAGGAGTTTGCATGTTCTCCCCGTGCCTCGGGGGTTTCCCAGGGTCACACACAACCAAATATATATATTTTTTGAAATACTGTATCACATCTTTGCAGCCTCTGTTTGATTCCCAGGCAGGGAACCAATGCAACCACTTACAGTAGGTGTTAATTCTTTGTGGCAGTCTCTAGACCAGATAAAATAGTTGTGTCAGGAAAGTCAGGAATGCCATCCGGTGTAAGTCTGAGAATCAATCTACAGAAATGAGAATCAATCTACAGTAGACTATTTGGGGTATTTTGGCTAAATGGGGTGGACCTTCTGTTAATTAACTACAACATACATACAGCAATACATACAGCAATATGTAAATAAGGTTATTATTATTATTATTATTATTATTATTATTATTATTATTATTATTATTATTTATTTATTTATTTATTTTTTTAATCAGTTTATAAAGCTATCATAATATTTTTACATATTAATGAAACCATTTCTCTCATATAGGTCCATAAATGTTAGAAAATCTGCTTGTATTTCAGTAACTTGCTACATATTTTAAATACATAATAAGTGTAATCAGCTTCTGATGACCAAGCGTGCAATTTCAGACGAATTTACTATCAACTACAGACACGTCAAATTCTTTTACTGTCATGCTCCCAACTTAGAAACTCAGGGTTTAAAAGAAAGTTCTGACTCATAATTGCAATATTTTAATGGTGTTCATGTGCATTGAACTCGTAAATACAATATTTACGACGTGACTTGAACGCACCATATGTTACCCCTAATCATGACCCCTGTTTAAAATGTTTCATTGTCTGGTTGTCAAGCTTTTGTTGCTGTTGTTGTTGTTGTCATGTCATATTTGTTGTGTGTGTCACATAGTCTTTGTTTTTCGCCTTTTATTCACAGTTTATGGTTTTTGTTTTTCACAGTTTTGGCTGTTTGTGTTTGCGTTGCACTTTATACAATCGATTGTTTGCTCTTGCATCCGCCTCCCATTTTGTGAAAAGAGTTAGTCGTCGGATAAATATCCCGGCTGTCCCGATTCAGGTTTTCATAGTGTGTGTACTCACATTAACATGCAAAAAAACAAAAAAACAAACAAAAAAAAACCAAAATATATTACACAATATTACAGTACTTTAAATAGTAGTAAATGTAGCAAATGTTGACAATGCATTGTATTCATACGTGCCACCGTATTTCAATTAAGCTATGAAGCTTCTCCTCTTTTCTGTAAACACAGACTCACAAGTCATGTGGTAATGTGGCATGGTAATACAGGTATGTTCCGAATGTGCCTAGTTTTTCCGCGGTAAATTCTGACCATGTGAAGTGCGAGCCCATTTGTCTGGTTTTGAGAAGAGGAGAAGTTTCATTAGCTTAGAAAGTCTGATCATATGTAATCCTATGAAAGCACATATTATACATATGAAATAGACAATGAGAGAATTATGAACTGCATTCATGTATGGAAAACGTCCTTCTTTTAAATATAGCTCAGTTGTAGAGTTTAACTTTGAATTTTCATGTATCTTATAAAAAGTATTTCAGTGAAAGTTTGATATGTTGCTATGCAACTAATCCATAGAAGCTGCAATAGAAGTTCTATGACGTTTTTTTTTTCCCTCTAAGAGACTGAGTTGCATATTAATTAAGTACAATGTTGACAGCATCTCTAATATTATTCCATATAAATGCCCTTGAACGTGTGCACAGATATATTCATCAGTAAATACTTTAAGGCTCTTATTTCTTTTTACTTTCAGAGCTTAGACTGTCACTGTAGACAATTACAATTATTGTTAATATTGGCTAGTACTGGTGTATACTGTATATAGTTAATATAGTTATATAGTTAATATTGGTTGTGTTTTTCGGGTTGTTGATGTGTGAACACTTCCGGGGCTTTTGTGCTTCTGCAATCCCAATACAAACGTTGCTCCAGTATAAAAATATACTGTTAAAAAAACAACAAAACAAGGTCACGGTGAGCCTGTGCCTATCTCAGGCGTCATCGGGCATCAAGGCAGGATACACCCTGGACGGAGTGCCAACCCATCGCAGTAATTAGGGTTCAATTGAAACTATATTATTATCAAATTTAAGCTTTCATTATAAACTTTCTTTGGCTGAATTGAAACTTAAAACACCTTGCAGATACAGTAATAGAACGGTATCTTATATTTGTGACGGAAGGTGTTGAATGCAGTCTTTTTTTACCCAGTTCTGCTTTCAACATTACGCTGTCAAACAGCATTTGGCAATCTAGGGCATGGTGGCCATAATAACATGTTTAGTATCAAGAGCTTTTTTTTTTAATATCTTTAGCAGCTGTCTTCCATAAGGCAGGATTTGCGATCTTGCATGCTTCCAGTCTTTCAAAATGCCCACATCCTTTACCAGAGTGGCAGTGGAAAAGTGCATATTTATAGGTGAGGGAAAAGAGTTTTTGGGGTCAATGTGATGTTATAATAATGAGGCAAGCTTATGTTTTATTTTATTTGATTTTAATTTATTTTTTGCTTAACACACCGCACTTAGATTTAAAATTGTGGTAAACTATACAGATTATGTTTTTCAGGAACCAAAGGTTAAATGGTTCCCCTGGTGCACTTATCAGTGCTTCACAATAAAAAAAAAAGGCATAATTACACTTATCACTTTCTGGATTACATCTACTTACATGCTTTTTAAAACCTTTTTGAAAAATGTAACACTCAGGGAAAAGAGAGGCTTGTTGATATCTAAGCATTTTTTTGGCTTAAATTACTTCTAAGCACATTTATCTATAGTTTGAATTGAAGGTGATCACTTCAACAAAAGTGTAATCATTAATGTGTCTTTAAAAAAAAAGCTGTCACATTTGGCCTGAAATGTCTCATTTTCATTATTTCTGTAATTACTTTTCCCACAGATTATACGTCTTGATTTAAGAGGAAAAACTATTCCATTCACAAGCAATTGGATGAGAGTCGTATTTGCCCTTGGCAACTGAAGATGACGTTACTATGGAAATGGCTAGTGCTGCTATCAATCACTGGCTGCCTTGCAGGTAAAATGTCTCATGCGTCATTTTATTTCCAAACCTCCTTCCCTTCACTTGTTTTGCATTTTCATTTTAGATATGTCTTACACATCTTGCCATATAATGCTGTTTAATGTAATTGTTGGAGAAAATGACGGACTTATAGTTGGTTGTGTTTGTAGACGCATTAAACAGAACTAAGATGTAGCTGTGCCATAACACGATTTAACCCTACAGGTTTAGTATAATATACCATTGAAGGTATATGTACCTTCCAGATAATGCTTGTAAAAATATTCCAAATATTATCATGAGGAAGTAGTAGCTCAGTGGTGAGGTGGTTGGACTACTGATTGGAGGGATGTGAGTTAAAATCCCAACACCACAAAGCTGTTACTGTTGGGCCCTTAAGCAAAACCCTCAACCCTCAACTTCTCAATTGTACAAATGAGATAAATGTAATTCACTCTGGATAATGGAGTCTGCCAAATGTCGTGAATGTTATGACACCATATTTGTACACTGTACAAACACATGATTTCAATATGGTTAAACTTAGAAACTTAAGGCTAAACATTTGTGAATAATCTCCACTCAAAAATAACATTTGCTTTGAGACAAGCCAAGACAGTGTGTTATATTAAGGTTTTTTTTTGAGCGGTCGTAATCTTTGGAAAGAGAATACTTTTATTTATTCATCAAGTATACATTAAAGCAAAGTGAAATCATTTTCTATGTATATCCTAGCTTGTGAGGAAGTTGGGGCCAGAGCACAGAGTCATCCATGTTACAGCACACCCAGAGCAGAGAAGGTTTAGAGCCTTGCTTAAGAGCCCAATGGTGGCTGCTTGGCAATGCTGTGCTAGAATCCCTGACCTTCTGATCAACAACCAAGAGCGTTAACCGTGTGAGCCACTATGTCTATAATAATAATAATATATTGAGTTTATTGAAAATAACTATTGAGTTTATTATCCAAAAGTCATCATGATTACTGGAAAGAAGAAATAAGTTAGTGTTTTACAGTATATGGAGTTTTAATGATTTATTTTAGAATCATGACATAATGCTGAATAAACTGATTTTGTCAGGAATCAGAGTTTAAACCTCATTCCTTTTTTTTTTTTTTTCAATCTTTCCTCCGCAAGCCCTTATACTGCACAAAATACAACAAAAAATACTATACATCATACAGGTTTCCTCCCCAAAGTTAGGGCAAGATGAGGAGCTTTATAAAATATCTATTGTGTTTCAGTAACAAAGCATTTATTTTAAGATCTGCCCTTCATACAATCATTGTGCAGCCTTTTACAATCAGGCTCACAAGGTTTCACTGGGTCTGGAGTCCTATCACTGGTTCCGGGTTTGTCAGAGATGATTATCTGGACTTTTTGGATGGAACTGTGTCCGTATCTCCTTCAGAAAACACTATCTCTGTGCTACCCTCTGCACTTCTGGGACTTCCATTGAATTCCATTTTCTATTCATTTTATTTTATTTATTTATTTATTTTGCAGATTTAAAGCTCCAAGTTAATGTCAATTGAATTAAGCTTTTATGATAATCAAGTGCAAAACCCTTCAAACAATACATGTTCAATTTAGTAGAATTTTTTTTTATTATTCAATTCAGCCAGGTAGTGCAGAGGCAGACATGACTCACAGCTAAGGCTTGACAACTCTGATGAAAGAAGAGATTTCAGAAACAAAATCCCGGCAGTGCATGTCATGCCTCTGAACTCTGCTGAAGATGATCTGCACAGCACTACATGTTCCAAGCAACACTTTAGATTTACAGCATACAGAAACAAATAATTGAAGGACTTTTGACTAAAACAGTTAAATCTATTTGGTCACCATTTTTCATTCTCATTTAGAGCAATATTTTCAGGGACATGGTACTGTAATGCATGGATTTGACATCTCACGGCTCACCAGTTTTATCCTGAGTATGAGTTACTTTTTACTTTTTGCATGCTTTTTGCATGCCAGGTTTGTGTCAAGCTAGGAAACATTCACATTCGCTTTTCACATTTGAAATAGTTAAACCTGTGCCATAAACTCTGGGGAAACAGAATCCTAGGTTTCACACAGCTCATTCTTTACCTGTTGTTAACAGTTTATCCTAGCTATTCATAATCTGGCGTTTCATAATGTAGACTCCTAAACCCTGTGTTAATGATTTGATTTGCATATTTGCATCATAAACACAGTAATTGGAAAAAAAATGTGAGTGACCACTTTCAATAGTGGTTTGTCTCACACTTTTCCATCAGTGACAAAAATAGACCCGGCTTTTGCCTGATCTTAAAGAATACTAAATTTCTAAATCTCTTATGTCTAGGTATATATTCTGTTATAAAGGGCTAAATCTTTAAACCAGGTCTGTCATTCTGAACATGAGTATTGTTATTTTCACAGCTTTCTAATATTTTTTAGCCTTTAGTTTTTCTTATCTTAAGTTTACAATACTTTAAGTCAGGCTTCCTAAAGTTTCTCACACACTATAATTCAGACTGCCATCCACTGTATCATGAACATACTTTTAAAAAAAAAAAATAATAATTTTCGAAAAAATAAATAAATGTGGATAAATCACTTTTAGGGATGGTCATTTGTCCAGCGACCCATGTACATACTGCTTAATTAAAGACATATTATATACGACACGTATATACGTATGGTTTGCTTCCAGTTACACTAATACCCTTCTGACATATTTGCTATTACAGAAAGCTGTTTCTTTAACAACAGCTCTTGCCCTTGTTATTGTGCATTGATTCATCTCAACTTTTAATAGGAGGAACGCCGTTTCTGTTTTCTTTTAAAAAACTGGGAGGATATCCACTAAGAAATAAATTGTGTTTGCACACTTATGTATTTGTTATTTAATCTGATTTTAGTCATGTAGCCATATATGCTTCATTCGTAAGCATAAAATATGTTTAAAGTAACAACATTGATAAGGGAAACATATTCAGACACAAATGGTGAAAATTTGTCCCTTTGTTGCAAAGCTGTTGTTGGCAGTAACAGCTTGGAGACATCTACGGTACAAAGTAATGAGCTTTTTTGCAGCATTATGGTTTCAATTTCACCCATTTCAAATCCAGTCATAAGTTTTCAGTAGGACTTAAGTCAAGAAATAAGCCGAAGCCATGCAAGGCCTTATTGAGTTCTTTTGGCCCTCTTTTGACCTGTGGTCCTGGTGAAACCTCTATTTTTTCCCAAAATTCAGTTTTATTGTTCAATGTGATTCAATTTTCCTCTAATATCTTCCTCTACTTTACTCAGTTTATCTTTACTTCTTTGACATTTAAAGCCCCAGTACCCAGCAAAAAACCCCATATCATGATAGTCCCAGCACTGATCTTCACTACACATGCTTCTGAAATCACCTACCGTGACAGTAGTAGCTGTTGAAACAGTCAACCATCCAGACATATACAGTATATATATATATATATATATATATATATATATATATATATACTGTATATGTATATATATATATATATATATACAGTTATATAGTTTGTAGGTATTCTTTTTAAGCTTAGCTAAACTTAAAATTAACTAAGGTGTTGATAAACAAGGAACAATGTTTAATAATATGAGTCACCTGAGTCACCTCAGACTTGCTCATTAGGGGTATTTACAAATATATTTAAATATATCTAATATTAATCTTGAATTTTCTATTATATTAATCTTTATATTATTCTATATAATAACCTTTTGTTTCATGTTTATGTTCTGTAAAGCTGTTTTGAAACAATGTCAATTGAACTTAACCATGTCAATGCACTACAAATAAATTCAATTGAATTAAATAGATATAGCAATTAGCTCCCAGTGCCAGTCCTGTTGCTTTATGGGATAGCACAGTTTCCACTGCTTTCATACCACAGGATCCCTGGAAAAGTTGTAGGTCATTTAGATATTTCTGAATACTGAGACCATACTACTTTTTTGGCATACTTCTTTTTGTCTACTGTATAGGAGCGTACGTGAGATATAGGCAATTTATCAGCATGGTAATATTGGGTTCATGTGTGCAAATGTTCTTTGTCCAGACGTGACAACATACATGAGTTTTATTTTTGTTTAACCTGACCAGTGTATATTGTTCTGATTTGTTGAAATGCTTTGTATCTTTCTTCATCATTTTCTAGCAGGAAGTTTGTGTGGGTTGTAGGGATGGAGATTCGCTGCACGTTCATTGGTTATTGATCGTGTGTAACTGTATTTTCTACTGTTTTCAGGTCATCCTGATTAGTTGTGTTTCCATTATCATTCCGCTTTTATAAGATCAAAACAACTGTGCTGACAGAGATTTTAATATTAGTGCTATGGCTGTACAGTATATATTTCTTTGGTTTAAGTGTCAACCAGAAATTGTATTCTGATTATTTGATTAATTTAGTATTCTAAGCATATCTTTACTTTATTTGACTAAATGTTGTTGGCTGCCACTCTGTAAAAGGCTTTGTATTTGCTCCTAAATTATGGAATAATCATTCTTGTTATATTCACTTGGCCCTGTCAGTGGAGATTTTAAAGTTTCAGCTGAAAAAACATATTTATTTTTTAGCATTTGAATTGGAGAACCTTGAGTGCTGGAACTTTTTGTTCTGATATTGATTGCAGCTTTCATTGGAGTTTATAGTGTTCATGGTGGTTTCAGTGTGTTAATGGAGCTTTTTTTTTTATTTTACTATTTTTTCATTTACTTAATCTTGAAGCTCTTGGGTTTGTTGTTTTTAAATGTACTATTGAATAAAATTTGAGTTGAGTTGAGAGTTTGCTAATGAATACATATCTTTCTCTTCATTTTTACAAGTACAAAATGAAAAGAATCATCATTATAAATATGAATTGCATATTTAATGTATGTAAAAAAAAAAAATAATTTTAAAAAGTAATTTCTTCTACCTGTATAGGCAGAGTTAAAAGCCTCTTCAGTTGGATTGAAACTATGTATATGTAGAACTACCATGATGAATAGAGCTTTAAATTAATCTGTCTGTAACTTCCTCTATCTATCTATCTATCTATCTATCTATCTATCTATCTATCTATCTATCTATCTATCTATCAACATTGTATATATATGTATGTATATATATATATATATATATATATATATATATATATATATATATATATATATATATATATATATATATACGTATATACATATACACAATATATTATACAATTGCAATAATATTTTTTTTATCATTTTGGTGTATAGCAAAACAAACCTAATCCTGAGCAGTTTCTGTACATACTTTTGTGAATGTTACATATTGCACCTTTTGTGTCCCACATGTCCTAAAATGTTAAAAAATATGAAATATCAGAAGACAACATCTTCTGATAGTAACTGCACTTACAGTATGTGCCAAAGTCCATGGGTCTGAGAGCAAGCATGCAGTAGGGCATTCTGGTACTGTAGGTGGAGAGACTCTACACAGAAAATCTCTGGCTGCAATATTTTAGAATGTCACGGCTCACATTTGAGATGATGGTGCCCATTGCAGGTTGCCTCCACCACTGGTTCTGACCCACTAGTCGATTGCATTCACTTTGTTCAACCTGTATGCTGACAACCTACAGTGAGTAAAAGGGGAAACTTTATAGATTTAGTAAAGGAAAAGTGATCACTTATGAACTAAAGTTAAAATAAACTGTCAATTCTATCAATAATTTGCATTTCTGTCAACCATTTCACTAAATATTTCAATGTGGTAAACTTTTCCATAAATATATATCATTAGATGGAAATGTAGCGCCTGGGATGAAGGTTAAGGGTCTTATTCAAGGACACAGCCATGGAAGCTTAGCAGAGCTGATTTGAACAGACAAGCTTCTAATCAAAACCACTGAACCAACACAACTAGCTCAACTACCTTGTATTGATTGAGTGCAATAGCTTAGTGCAAGTTAATTTGGTGCGAAAAGTGGTCTGATCAATGTAAGCTAGTTGTGGTGCCTCAGTTGTTAAGGCTGAGAGTTACAAATTAGATGACTGGGTGCATGAACAAGACCCTTCACCACATCTGTATTCTGCACTGTTGCTATAGCACGGTTCTTTAAAAAAATTAGATAAATGAGCAAATCAAATGGATTATTTGTTATTTTATACTATAAAAGATATTTGTTTACAGGTGTGTATAATCGGTCTTTGTTCAGCAGTTTATTGGCAAACCTATAGTATTTACAGTAAGTACTGTAAAATGTACAGTATATTTTTTACGGAGAGATTTTATACAGCATGCTTTTAGACATTTAAAATCGATTCATGAAAAAAAATAAAAATAAAATGGAAAAAAAAAACAAGAAAATATAATGCTTCTTGGAATATGGATATACAACAGTTGTTTTATTCCTCCATAAGAATTCATGACGCTCAGAGCCACATACAGGCAGAACATAATATATATTGCAACTATACTGCTCTGATCTTTTGTGTTTCTAGTATCTCTCTAGTTTTCCATTAAAAACTATATACAGTACACAATATTAATGTTAGCCAGTTGACTTTGATCTCAGCTGGGTTTACATAAAGATGTAGTATGAAACATACATACAAACTCTTTCAGATATTATGCATTCAGTGTTTTGGGGTAAAGCTACAGTATCACTGATGTTCTGATTTTGATTTGTTTTTTCTTTTCATCTCACCAGCTTATGCAGAAGATGCGTTGTTTCATGGTCCGAGGTGGAGAACAGAGCCCAGTGACCTGATTCTCCCGATCCACTCCCCAAAGCAGGAGGCTGTGCTAACATGCGAGGCTTCGGGCATCCCTCTTCCACAGTACAGGTAATAGCTCTCTTGAGCACACCGGCAACCATTTTACCAACTGTGCACTGCTTCTGTGCTCTTGTCGCGCTGCGGGTATTGGCAAATCGGCGACGATTCCCTCAGGAGGACTGAATGGGAGACTAACAGTGCTGATTGCTATCGATTTTTGGAGAGGAAGAGGCAGTTTGTTTGTCTCAAGAGAAATACAGTAACCCACTGTATAGACAAGCGCTTCGTCTGACTGTGTCTTATCTCATGACCCAAATTTGTAGAGATCTTTCTCCCGGATGTCAAGGTCATCTACAGCAACCCTGTCGAACTAAATGACTTCATCCCGAACTTAATGCTACACACGTTTTATACATAAAATCAGAACCATTATCATAGCTAGACACTTGTTGTTGTGCAATCCTCAGCAGAAGCTTCAGATATTAGCAAGCACAAAGCTTCATTTATTAGCCTTTCCTTGAGAGTAATGTGCACTTACTGTACATTGCAGTAGGACTAAAAAAAAACCTTTTTTTTTTGCTTTGAAAATATAAGGGATAGAAATGACTAATTGGTGCTCAAGATTTCCAAGATACTGTCCCACTTAGTCTCTGGAGGGATATCTGGCCTGAAAATAGCAGCCCAGACTGGCTGCGTGGCAGATTGTGTTACCGAGCTTGGGTCAGCATCATGCAAATCCTCAAGTAAGTGCTTGGTGGATGGGGACAAAGAAAGGGGCAATAACCTTGCATGTGACATTTTGTTAAATAGACGTATTTGCTTTTATTCATTGGAGAACAGGATGCTAGGTCAACAGCAGGGGGGATCATTATATTCGTTCTGTGTGATGAGGAGTGTTAGAGGAGCTAATCAATTACGCTCCCAGCACCGCAAGGAAAAAAAAAAAAAAAAGGAAAACAAGTGCAAAAGCTGTCTGTCGCTCTTCAAACAGAAGGAACAACATAGATTATGCGCTTTAATTAGAAAGCTTTTGATTTATTCATGAACGTCTTGTAAACACGGGTGACAAAATAGGATGCGGTCGCTTCTGCCAATTCAGCAAAAGGAATAGACTTCTGCAGACTCAGGAACAAAGCTGGCCATGTTGCGCCGTTGCCGTCTGCAGCATGAACAGACACTGTGCTATTTCCTGGTACTAAAATTATATACTTGTAGGTGAAGACACGTAAAAAACAGTCATGTTTTTCTTAAACCTCCATGACGTGTTCATAAGTACATCACTTCTCTGTGACAGCAGGACTCGTCCAGTCTTTCACGGCAGGTAAGTAAAAAGCAAAAGAAGGATATATTTTTCTAATATTATTTATTTTCCTTTTTCAAAAAGGAACATCTGTGCAGCTGTGTACATTTATGCTACGTTGACACGTACAAAGATTTTATCATTGCACGTTGCCAGTCACTGAGCAGTCAGGTTGTCAGGAGGTGTTCCTACACTCTTAAAATGAATGGTTCCATACAGAACCTAAAATTATGTACTAAAATTACATACAACTCCAAAATGGCCTTTTATATAAAAAAGTACAAAATATTTTGGGTTCTTTATTATTATTATTATTATTATTATTATTATTATTATTATTATTATTATTATTATTATTATTATTATCTATTTATATTTTCTGTAGACTGATTGTCCTACTACTCAATAGTAGAAATGCAGCGACTCGTAGAGAACTTGGGTTCTATCCCAGGAGATTCGGGGCACGAGGCAGGGTACACCCTGGACAGGGTACACCCTGAACTATCGCAGGGCTCAATAACACAAACATTCACGCACTGTGGACAATTTAGAGATACTAATCAGAATACAGTGCATGTCTTTGGACTGGGAGGAGGAAACCAGAGTACCTGGAGGTAACCCGACAAATCATGGGGAGAAAATGCAAACTCCACACACAAAGCAGAGGTGGGAATTGAAACCTCAACCCTGGAGGTGTGAGGCAAATTTGCCAACCCCCAAGACACTGTGCACCCCTAATTATTATTATTATTATTATTATTATTTAGACAGAATTCAAGCAAATTCAAGCAAAATAAAAGTAAATAAAAAACAACATTGCGTTATGAAATAATAGAATATAATATTGATTAGCAAACCTCCTCGCAATTATTTAAGTGTTTCTGTCTGTTCATTCATTCATTCATTTTCTACCACTTATCCGAACTACCTTGGGTCACGGGGAGCCTGTGCCTATCTCAGGCGTCATCGGGCATCAAGGCAGGATACACCCTGGAAGGAGTGCCAACCCATCGCAGGGCGCACACACACACACACCCTCATTCACTCACGCACTCACACACTATGGACAATTTTCCAGAGATGCCAATCAACCTACCATGCATGTCTTTGGACCGGGGGAGGAAACCGGAGTACCCGGAGGAAACCCCCGAGGCACGGGGAGAACATGCAAACTCCACACACACAAGGCGGAGGCGGGAATCGAACCCCCAACCCTGGAGGTGTGAGGCGAACATGCTAACCACTAAGCCACCATGCCCCCCCCTCTGTCAGTTCAGTTTTCCTTATTTCACAAATGTAATCAACTTTTCAATCTTTTCTATATATCTTATCAGACATTATGAGTGTGTGGTACCAAATCAGTATTCTTGCTGCTAAAATGAAACATTCTGTAGGAAGATTTGGTGTTTGTTTCTAAAATTCAGCAATCTTTATGTGCATCATATCATACAAAATGAAGGAGAAGCAGTGTGTGCTCTTGCCATGGATTGCATGTGTTTTTTGTAGTCACTGCAAGTCACATAAAGTCTTTCAAAAAAAATATTTGCATAATGTTTTGCACAACTTTTCTCATCACTGGATGCAACAATATAATGTCACCAATGATTGGTGTCGTTCATGTCTGGAAGTCAATATAAGTCTTCCATTGTCGCTGCAAGTCACTGCATGTGTGAATGCCCTTTTAGTCTCAAAGTGTTAAGAGCAGTGAAAGCTGTCATCAGCGAGACAGAAAAGACATGCAGCCACCAATTTTTGTTTTTGTAAGGAAGAATTGCAATTGATGTATAACTCATAAAGATCTCATGATTCACAAATCATAAGTATGGTTAAACAACAGTAAATATATACTGTGCCATGCTTTTGTTATGATGTAATGGGGTAAGGAAGAACTGGGAAAGAAAAAAATCTAACAATTTTTTTAGCTCTGCATCATCAGTCAGTTTAAATCCATGTTTAATTGGGCGATTGCTCCATGTCAGCTTCTCTTTGTGTATATAATGGGCATCCAGTGATCTATTGTAATATCTTAGGCCTCATATATTTCAAGCACTGTTCCTTCTCTTTTATCTTCTTACTGAGCAAAAGCCTCCTTCTTTCTACTGGGAAAACCTTTCTGCCATTTGAAAAGAAACGCCTCATGAGCTGCACAGATTGTACTGTAGCTGCTCTTCCTCTGCTGCCTTGTTAGCATCAGCCAGCTAGCCTAGGAGGCCAGTTCTCACTGCTATGCTAACAAGAGGTCAGTGGTGTTAAACAATTAGCCTGGCTTGCTAAGCTCACAGCTACGATTGTTCCAGTTGTATATGGGTGGCATATTTGGTGTGCTTTGAAGTTTGGGCTTTGAAAAAAGGAATAAAAGTGAAAAACACAATGCTGTTGTGAGAGGAGAGTGAGCCTGTGGCTAGTCTGAACTGCACTGCAATCTTAAATGCCAGTTACTCCAAATAACCAACACATCTTTTGTGTCACTATTCTGCATCAATTGCATGTGACCAGATAAGAGAGAACAGCTACTCTTAAAGGTGTATCATCCATCCATTCATTTTCTGTAGCACTTAGCCTACACAAGGCAGAGGACACCTTGGACAGGATACTAACTCATCGCAGGACATAATCATGCACACACTCACAAGCTATGGAGAATTTCAAGATGTCAATCAGCCTACAGCTTAGTCTTCGGACTGGCAGAGGAAACTGGAGTACATGGAGAAAAACCCTGAAACATGGGGAGAACAAACTCAGAGTTTACTTTGTGATTATTGGGGCCAAAATGGATAGATTTTCTTGGTTTTTGGTGTTTTTTTTTTGGGGGGGGCAGTGAACAGACATATGAAATTACTTTTAATGATAACTGTAATCATGTTAGACTCATGAATCTGAGAGTGTCTAGGCTGATGTGTGTTCACATTGGCTTTGGCCAAATGTGTATGCGCAAAATGTTGAAAATCTGCAATAATATGAAATTTAAAAGAAAAAAATCTCCAAAGAATATTAGACTTTTATTTTTTTTTTTTCATTTTTTCCTGCAATCACTAAATAGCCAAATCCTTCATAGATTGCTCTGTGCACACAGTGTAGAGAAAGAAACTATGCCTTGCAGGGGTCATTATATGTAGTAATAAGAGTGTGACATTTTAACATTGTTTTTTTTTTCCTTGAAAAAAATGTTTACTGCCTACTTTGCGAGTCATTATAATTGACTCACAACCTGACAGTAAAGTAACACAGAACTTTGGTGGAATTATACTGTACTCACTGACAATATGGCTAAACTTACACTTGATAAAAGAAGCAAATACTGTATATGCCTGATGTTTTGAACGAAGTAAAAAAAAAAACCCTCTTATTTAAATAATTGTTAGTAATTTAGCTAACATTTAGAAGCAAGTGTTACAATAGTTTTGTCTCCCTCTTACTTTAACGGCTGAGAATTCATGGCACTTTAAGTCATGATTCATGTGCAAGAGTGAAGGGAAAATGCGAAGGTGGAGGTAATTGAAGAGAACATGTACAAGACCTAGCCTACTTTGAAGACTGCAAATATTTGAAGTACTTTAAGTGATTTGTTTCATTTCAAATGAACAAGCCATACACATCCCAGAACCATCTCAGCTCTGACAATGACACTTCATTCAAGCAAATACCCAAATCCTCAACTCGAACATCTGGAGTTCTTCGAAAGTCTTTTGCAATTTTTTCTTTTTTTTCTTTTTTTTTGCAATTCTTATCATTTTTCTTAACAAGGTCTGCTGTTTTGAATGTCTAACATCATCCAACTATGTTAAAACCAAACAGCATGCATTCAACAGGTGAAGTCCTCATCATTCAGGCTAATGTGTACAGTATTGCTTAAGCAGGGAGGAGGAGCTAATGTTAGGTCAAGGACACTTCTGATCCAGCAGCAGTGAGGAGGGGGAAAAAAAGGAGAATAAGATTATGTGACTTTTCCTTTTTAGAGTCAGTTTGAAGCCTCCTCCTATTGCAGTGAAGCTGGCATCAGCTCAGAGAATAATACCATGCAAAAATGTTTTTTTTTTTTGTTCCTCCATCTCTGTTTTCTACAGAGCTGCGAACACAGCTTTGAATCAGAGTAGTGAATTTTGGCATGACTCACAAATCTAGAACGACTCCAGATACTCTGTAAACTTGGAATTTAGTGCTGGCTTTCAGACAAAATTGGGACTTCTGAGGCTTTCGTATAGCACCTTCAGGCAAAATTGATCGCATGTTTGTTGAGCATGTTGTCGGACATAATTTGAAATGGATTTGACGTTGCCTGCAGCGGATGTACGGTGCCAACCTAACTGATTCTTAATTGATTGTGCATTGAAAGCACACAAAAATTCATTTCTTCCGTTCAAGAATGACGAATGGAGGTCTGAGCCAGCAGATGGACTTTGATGGAGATTCTTTTGGGCTATAAGGGGAATCCTTGTGCTTTATGCAGCTTTGAAGGTCAGCCAGAGTTCATTGTGACTAAAGCCAGGAACTGCAACATCCCTATACTTACATTCCTCCTGAGGCAAAGAGGTTTAAAACAGGAGAGGCTTCATTGCTGGGCTGCATGGGGCAACAAGCTAATAAAAGCATACAGATAATAAGAGATGACTCGAAGATAAAATTGAGAAGCATTTTATGGCAGAGTTTTAGCTTGTTCTGTTTAATTCATTGCTTCTGTTGTCTTCAGAGTATTAACTTTGCCTATTAATTAACGTACAATTCCAGTTGTATATTTAACCTCCGAACCAGGGAAATTGCACCTGGACCCTTTGTAACTAGGCAACTTGAAAGCAGGTTTGTGAATAAGTAAATCATTAGAGAGTGGGCTGATCAGTCAGTTGCTTAAAATTCAGGAATAACACACAAAGAGTCAGAGGTGTCCTTGTGCCAGCGCTCATTAGCCCGGCTCTGCCATTTCTTTTTCTTTTTCTGGATTTATTGCATTCTGGTTTTTATGTTTGTCTTTGCTTCATGCCACCAAACATTTTTACTTGCTAATTCTACTTGTTTTGTATAACATATCATTATTATACATTGAGGTCATCAGTTTACTCGCGCGTTGTAAAGTCTGCAAAATGTTAATAATTTAAAAAATCTAATTAGAGGGATAATTATTTATTCATGTTTTATTTTGTATTACCCCGAATTTCATGTAACAGATGTTTACATACAGCTATAATAATAACTGAATCTACTCAAATAAACCATGTAAATGTTTACATATCCTTGATTCTTTTGAGTTTGAGTTAGTCTTGAGCAGTTAAACCTCCCACTGTGCTTTAGAAAAAAATTGTCCCATTCTTTACTTTTCAACTTCTTCATATTTGAGTCCTTTCCCAGCAGATATATGATGCTGAGATTCATCTTTTTTTTACAGGACAGCTTGTACACAACGATTAGAACAGGTGCAAATATACACTGTTGTTCAAAAAGGCACATTAAGAGCAAGTGAGATGTAAATTTCTGAACAGGTTGATGTTTGTAAAGTATTATTTTTGTTTTAAATATCTTATTTTTTATCATGTAACAATGTACACCGATCACATTGTTTAAAATTGTACAGCCCCCTGGCTCTCAATGGGCCTTTTATGAGCATCGGTGAATGTTGGTGCCTTTTGTAATAGTTGTGTGTAGTCCCTCAGCTGTCCTGTGCAATGTACAGGAGCTGGAGGATTTTTCTGAAGAACAGTGTGCATTTTAACTGCTCAAGACAAACCAGGGATTCATGAACAACTCTCACAAAACATAAAACCAGTCACTGATCATCCAGGGAACAACACAGGATATTACAAATCAAGTTTGTTTAATTTTTTGTGTCTTGTGCACTTCAAATAAATGTGAAATAGAAAAAAGATCCCTTCTATTTTTTTTGTTGTTGTTTTTACTAACAATTAAAATGTATTTATTTGAAAGTTACTGCTAGTTTGTCATTAATATTCTTTGTAGTTTCACAAACTCATCTCATGAGATACAAAATTAGAGGAGACACTTGCACCGGAGCTGCTCTATACAGTAGCTCCAAATTCTTTTTCTAACCCTTGTTAAAGACGTATCAACAGCATCACCTTCTAAACAGTTCCTAAATAGCACAAGTCAAATGATTAAGAAAACTGAGGGATTGCAATGTTTACTGCCTCCAGTCAAGAAAACCGATTGTCCAATCCTTTTTTTTTCCCTCTATGGTTATTGTGGCTTAAACATTTGAGCTGATATGATAAGTTTAGCTGAACAGGTGTAGCTGCTGTGATCGAGTCATATTTCTAACAAACCAACATTAATTTCAACATTACCTTTATAAAGGTATCTCAGTGATCCTGTGTCTCCTTTAGAAAATACTAGTAAATGTTATTAAATGGTAAATATTTGATTGTAGAATTTGGTGATTTGATGATTTTTTGAAGATATGGTGGTTATAGAAGGCTTGGGGGTTTAATTGCTCACCAATTACATTTCTTTATGGCAACAGTATTTCCAAAATAGCAGTGGACTCTTTTAGCTGGATAATGCTTCCTGCCACAGTGCAGGTCTGACAAGTCTGATCTATGGAGGCTCCATCTCACAACTTACATGACACAAAGGATCTGCATTTTTTTATTATTAAATTGTATATAAAAGACATGATATTATGCAGGTGGTTTAAATGTTATATCTGAAGATTTAAAGAGACATAAGAATGAAATTCATTTGAAGTGAATGCAAACATCAGTCTAACATGGTGACTAAAGAATTTAGATTAAGTGATAGTGGTTAGCACCTCTGGGCTGGCTTTCATTCCCTTCTCCCCTCAGTGTGTAGAATTTACATGTTCTCCCCATTGTTCAAGGGTTTCCTCCAGGTAAAAATCCAGGATGACTTCCTCTGTCAGTACAAAGACATGTTGTAGGCTGATTGGGATCTTTAAATTTGTACTGTGTGTGTGTGTGTGTGTGCGTGTGTGTGTGTGTGTGTGTGTGTGTGCGCTGTTGTGCCCTGTGATGGTTTGGCACCCGGTCCATAATGCCTTATGCCCCGAGTCCCATGAGATACATAAAACTGATGGTTGGATATTTTTGCCTCTCATTGGTGGTAATTGTAATGATGATGATGATGATTATGATGATGAAGAAGATGATCAGCACACTACAATGAATTACAATGAGAGTTTCCTATAATTGTATATCAAACTGATTTGGAAGCGATTCTATCAGTCTGCTCTCTGCACACGTCTCATTACCTGAGAATCACCCAGTGTTTCGTTGGCTCGGTCTTCATTTTGTGTAGCATGGAATTTGGCCCACTGGAGAATAGATTTGTCATTGTTTGGATAGGTGCCTTTGTGAGCAATTACTTGTTTGTTAGTTTTGGACATACCATGCACACTCTGTTGCCAAAGCCGCATCATCTGTGCTCTTCGAGCTCCACTGGTGATGGTGAAATGAATCAGTGAATGCTTGAATGGGTAGAAGATTGAATAGATAAACCAAGCAATGATTGGGTATTTAAAGGGGTTAAATATTTATTTGAATTATTCCACTGTGTGTGTGCATGTGTGCATGTGTTATGTGTTGCACAATTCCAAATTTTTACTAGATGACCAGTAATAGACTATATATATAGCAGTACAGCAGGTGTTCCATTCCACTTTGAAATCAACTTGAAAATACATTTTCAACCAGTATATAAAATTTGGTCATGGCACTGTTGAGCGTGAGACATTTTTAACTCTGTTTGGATAAAACTTTTTAATGGTTGAAAGTAACGGCCTCAAATTGTAGATGATTATGAACAAGCACTTGGAGCATCTCACAGCGAAATTGGTTTGATATCACCATTTAAAAAGAGTTCAAAAAGTGGATTGTCATTTCATGACATCACTATTTGCTATCAAGATAGCAAAAAAACATGCATTTCTGCATGATACAAATGATATTTTCAGATTCAGTACTTTTTAGGCTACACTATTAAAACTATTTAAAAAGTAAATAAATTGTTGCAATCAAACACAAAATAATAAATCTGTGTATTATGTTACACGATTTTAAGGATGTAGCAGTTCTCCAAATGCACTGATGTGGATGAGCTGGCGGCTCAGCTGAAAAATCACTGATTAACTGAGAGCGCGGCACTGAAATTCCGCACAACTTAATGATGATAAAATCCTAGCTTAATGATGGATGGAGGATGCGATGACTACAGTAGTGCCTGGGAGCTTTTAATGCCATGTTTACTTCCATCTTCGGTAACGTTAGAAAATGAGTCTTTAGAGCTGCCACGCATTGCTGATCTGACTCTAAACTAGCTGAGTGGGATCTTCTGTGGTCTTTTGCACACCTCTCTACTTCATGCAAAATGATGTGTTAATAAAAAAGTGTTAATGATCAAAAATTAAAAATAAATAAATAAACAAATAATAAAACATTCACCAGTGCTGTGCGTTGACTGCAGAACTGCCTTGATATTTTCAGACTAGCAAAGTCTATACTGCTGTAACTTTGTGTGTGTGTGTGTGTGTGCATGTAAGTGTGTGTGTGTGTGTGTATGTGTGTGTGTGTATGCAAATTACAGGAAATAGAAAAACTGGCTATAATCTATTGTACATTCATTTAGTTGTTACATGAATTAATTATTCGAATGATAGTTTAGCTTTATGAAAGTTTTATGATGTTTAGCAATACAACTATACTTGTGCAAAAGTGTGTGTGTGTGTGCGTGTGTGTATGTGCAAATACACGTACATATTTTTTTTCTGGTAAAGCTTTTTATAGTCTGCAAAGAAGACCCAACCATCCTATCAACTCAGTCTGCTTCATGTCCTTGTCGATTGCTTTCAGTGATCCTTCACTGAACCCTCACCACTCACTCACACACACATCCACAAACACACACTCACTCACAGTACTGCTGCACTTAAGGGAAACAAGCTATTACCCATTTATATACTAACAGCCAACAGACAGAGCATACGAAGGTTCGCTAGTCATGATAAGGATGCACGGTTAAGCAAAGTTTTTTTTCTATGCCTCACCTACATGAAGAGAGTTATGTGCTAGCTAAAAGACTTGTCATTTAAGACTTGTCAAAACCAATGACAGGTGATGAGGTATATTAGGCAGTAACTGATCAGTCAGTTCTTTGAAAGTAGGAAAAATGGGCAAATGTAAGTATATAAGTGATTTTGACCAGAGCTAAATTGTGATGGCTCAACAGCTGGATCCAAACCAGCAGGTCTTGTGGGTTGTTTCTGGTATGCAGCGGTTAGTACTTACTATCAGCTGCATACTAGAGACAACTTGCCGACCAAGTACACTTCTTTATTGCAAAAGTATCCATTAATGGCAGTGGCTTCTTTCAGCAGGATAATGCACGCTGCCACACTGCAAAAAATTGTTCAGGAATGGTTTGAGAAACACGACAAAGAGATCAATGTTTTGGCTTGTCTTCCAAATTCCACAGATCTGTCTGATCCATGAAGGCTCTATCTCACAACTTAATAACATTTTAGATAGATGTTTTTAGATGGACTTGTGGAGCCCATCTGATGATGGGTGAGAGCTGTGATAGTGGAACAAGGAAGACCTACAAAATATTATGCAGGTAGTTTAAATGTTATATCTGAAGATATAAGGAGACATAAGAAGAATGAAAATAGTTTGAAGTGAATGCAAACATCAGTCTGACATGGTGACTAAAGAAGTTAGATTAAGTCAAAGCAAGTACTGTGGAAAGAAATGAAATAATAAGATGAAAATCAGGACGAGAGACAGAGACAGCATTGCTTTTGTAGTCTGTCACAGGCGTCTGGGGACAGTCATGACTGCTTAGTATAATAAAGGCGCTCTGCCTTCCTTGCTCATTAGATTTCTATAGCAAAAGAACAATATTGATTTTTTTTCCTTCTTTCATTTTTTTTCTGCAATCAGCATGTCATACATTCTCAGCAGCCCCAGACTAAAACCCAATCTTGTCATTCCTTGTTCTAAAGAAATAGCTTATTAGCACACAGGATTCTTTGGAGTGAAGTGTGTTTCAACATTACCTTTGGTGTACTTGAGGTAAGCTGTCCAGTATTCGAGAGGGTTATGACCCATGCATCAGAATCAGCTTATTATTGTCAACTGAATTGAGTGCTATATAATTACTCAGTACCTTCTGGATAAGCAATGTTTAAAGGAATATGTGATGCCAGATGGGAAGGCCCTAGTCAGTCAGTAGAGATTTTCTGACAGCATCGTGCTCCTATCTACAGAGAAAATACATTCACAGCTTCAATCAGGAATTCTGTTTTGTTATGCCCACAGCCTGATGCCTGTCAAAACCAATGTCAGTTTGTATGAAATTATTATCCTCCAGACACTGTATGGTTTCCAGTGTTTTATTTGCCTCCATCTGATGTTTCTGTCGAAGGAGAATCAGAAATAAAGCTGTATGGGATCAATAGCTGGATAATCACAACTACCTTCATTTCTGGCACGATCCTTCAACACCGACTTGCACCTTATGTGTTTTCAACATATCTTTTATTTTGGTATTAAAGTCTTTATCTTACCTATTTCACCAGTCAATCGTCAGAATTGAACAGTACTTTATTAGCAAACCAGACTATTCTGGTATCTTAATGGGCAATCCTGAATATCCAGCAAGTGTAGTGTAGTGGAAAATATATGCCCGAGGGTTTTTAGCCAACAAAAGCATTGTGCAGTGTTCCTTGCAAGTATACTTTTGTGTAGGTTTGTGTGCTTTTTTGACACAGCATGTTCTTACCCTCTGGAAAGCGTTCTTGATCCGCTAGACCATTTTTCTTTTTCCTTCTGGGATGAAAGGATTATTCACTCATCCTACAGTGTAATACGCATCCCAAATAATGTTGCAAGGGTAGGCTTTGCTACTGCACCCTGAAAAACTTTCAGCCAATAGAACAAAGCTACTATCACTGTATAAAATAACATATTTTGAACCATAAGCCAGTTAATATTGGCAGATACAGTATTTCTTTTCTTTGATTGACAGATTTGCTTCGGTTTTAACTTCGTGACCTACTTTACTTGGCTGAAGTGGTAACAGTTATTGGCTTTGCTTAGATAGACTCATCTTCAATCATTATATTGATAGGGATTCAGGATTCAGGAGTGGCCAAGATTTCATGGTTAAAGTTTCAACACATGGATCAAATAATTAATTGACTAATCAACATTGAGGTGGTGTGATGTTACAGAAAAAAAAAACACAAAAAGCTGAAGCCTCTGTCCTGAAGCCTCATCTGTGAACAGATGAGGAACAGATTTTTCTCTAACTTTTACAAAGTGCTGGCACTGGAATGGAATAAAGGTTCAATAAACAAAACAATGATAAAAAAATGCAAAGTTTTAATTGGTTAAAAACAGTATCTACTTCTTATATGTTATCTATTGGCTAACAGTCTTCTGTTTATTATTATTCTATATAATTTATTATTATTATTATTATTATTATTATTATTATTATTATTATTATTATTATTATTATTATTGTTATTTTTTTTTTTATTATTATTATTATTATTAGTAGTAGTAGTAGTAGTATTATTTATTTATTATATTATTTATTATATTCCTGTTTTAATGGTTTGAATCTGTGATTTGAATTACAATTGATTATCAAAAGTATTATCAAATCCAAACTCTACAGGAAGCTAATCAACTTTGTTAGAACATTTAAACTATTGAAAACCTTTCAACAAATTCAAAACAAATGTCTTCTACTACATAGATGTAATGTCACTTGTTCAAATTGTTGTTCAGTTGGGCAATTATTGGTAAAAATAATAGTGACAAGTTATTCAGCTACGATTCAATTTTATAAATTGAAATTCAACTCACAATCAAGAACTCTTGCATCTTTAAATATGCTGTTATATGGTTAAGTATTTGTTAGTATGTAGGCTTAGTATGTTTGCCTTGCACTTCCAGAGATGGGGTTCTGGCATGTCTGGTTTCCTCTGGGTACTCCGGTTTCCTCCCCCAGTCCAAGAACATGAATTCTAGAATGATTGACATCAATAAATTGCGATGAGTTGGCACCTCATCTAGTCCTGTACTATGCATGGGATAGGCTCCAGGTTTCATGTGACCTAGTGTAGGATAAGTGGTACAGAAATTGGATGGATGGATGTTTAAAAATTAGGCCTTCCATTGAAATAAGCAGTTGAATCAACCAAGCTAATCTTTACTATTCAACTTCTAAAACCAATGATTCATTACATACAATACTCAATCCTATACCTTCTTTAACATTTTTAGTTTTTCTAAGGCCTATTATTGAGTTTTAAAGAACAAAGATGTTATATACATGGGGTTGATTTATCCAAAGCTCTGGCATAAACAAGGTGAGCTGATAAGATCGATGGGTATGATTAATACTCATGAGCTCAATACTCTTAAGATCTCAGAGCTGATTGTGTTTGCATTTCCACAGATGGTCTCTGAATGGGACGCTCATTGATCTCGATGGTGATGAGAGGCGTCATGTGTCTGGAGGGAACCTGATTATCAACACACTGGACCGAGACCAAGACGCAGGCGTGTACCAGTGCTCTGCCTCCAACGCCCGAGGAATCATCCTGAGTCACAGAGCCACCGTGCAGTTTGCTTGTGAGTTCAATGGATCTAATGATGCAATTCTAAGCTCTTGACTTCACTCAGCATCCTTTTGACCACACGTTTTTCATTTTTCCCAGTGATAATAGACATTTCCCTTTGTTCCTCAAAGGAACAGCATTTGCAAATGCATAAGCCTTATTATAGCTTTGCTTATACAGTACTACTGAATAATCCAAAAAACACTGACATTCAAGTGCCCTGAAAGTGTCTATTACCCGAGTCATTTTCGTGCTCTTTTAGACTTGCATTGCATTTGGAAGATTCTCTTATCCAAAGCAACTTATATGATCTTTTAGACATTTTAGATATTTACAAATATCATGCTACTTTACTAGGTCACAGACTAAGAATATTACAAGGCTGATATCAATGTTAGTACAAGAGAAAAGACTACAAATTAGCATTAAGTGCTAAGCCAAGGGCTTGATGAAGAAGTAAATCTTTAGTGTTTGCTTAAAAACGATCAGGGACTCAGCAGTTCGGACAGTTACAAGAAGTTTTTTCCACCATTTGGATGCCAGGAAAGACAATAGCTATGTTGTATGTCTTCCGTGTATCTTGAAATATGTTGGGAACAGTCAAGCAGTGCTTGAGATTTGAATCAAATGTCATAAGTGCTTTAAAGCAGGTGCGATTCAACATCAAATTGCATTTGTCAATATTTGTTATTCTTTATCTCTAGAAGTCAGAAAATGTCCACTCTTGTTTACTAAATTGATGGTAACACTTGAGTGCATACAGTAGTTCTGATTCCGTTACCGTTGGTCGTACAGTACAGTATATTTGCAGCCCAATTTCATTACAAACATTTTTAAGTATATACCAACCTACTAAAATGTTGCAACTAAAATTGATTGATTTTCATTGACTCCCCAATTTTTTTTTTGCTTTAATATCTGCTTAAATCACAAAGAAAATACTCTTATCATTTCATTCATTTAAGAACAATTTAGATTCCTTGTATGTTCACAGAGTATTTGATATACGCTGATCAGCTATTGTTTCTTCCACACAATGCGCAAATATGATAAGTTAGCTAGGCAAAGTGTGGAAAGTCAGCAAGCTATCAAAAGCGCAAAAATAGGGAAAGGGATAATTCTGTGGGAAGAAATGGCATTAGCTCATTAAATGTTGTACAGATCCCCCTCACACCAGAATAGGCTAAACTAGTCTACCTCCACAGGAGGTCTGGCTGATCCAATTACAATCCAATCACAACCCCTACTGTGTGCGTTTAAATTTACTTTAATGAGGTTAAATGCTATCCGATCATGATTAGCTTATCGAAAAAGCATGTTAATGCACAGTGTAAATGAAGCGTTTTACCCGTCTCTGTGTGTTTGTGGATGTGTGCTTGTCTGCATTTATTTGAACAAGGAGCTTTTGTGGCTAACCCTTGCTCATCTCTTGAGGCTGTTCAGATTTGTTCGGCAGTAAATGAGATTTCCCAGCTGAACAAAGTGAAATCGAACTGGATGTCAGATACAACCAGCTCACAGTAGCAGAGAAGTGTTTGATTGGATTCAGACTCCATCGCTGATTCCCATTAGTCATGGAGTTTCTAGCTTTAAGCGAATCTACAAACGCTATACTATACACTTCTGTGCACCAAGGATGGTTTTTCCTAAACCGGTTTTTTTTTTTTTGAAAAAACATAGATGTAAAAATGAATAAGAAGTGAATAACATTGATTTTCATGTTACAATGGCACTTGACAAGGGGTGGCATATATTTGGCAGAAACTAAAAAGTTAGTTCCTAAAGTTCATGGGTAAGAACTTAAACCAGTTAATGCTGGCTATAATAGAAAGGTGTGAGAACTCACAGAGCATCACAGCTTGCTGCATATGGAGTTGCATAGCTGAATATTAGTCAGAGTGCCCATTGTTGACCCTTGTACATTGCTGAAAGCACCTATGATGGGCATGTGAGCATCAGAATTGGGGCAGGGAGCAATAGAAGCAGGTGGCCTGGCATGATGAACCACATCATGTTGATGGCTGGGTGCATGTGTGTCACTTACCTGGGGAAGAGATGGCACCAGGATGCACTATGGGAAGAAGGCAAGCTGGCAGAGACAGTATGGTGTTCTGGGAAGTGTTTTGCTGGGAAACCTTGGGTGCTGGCATTCATGGGGCTGTTTCTTTGATTTTTGCAGACCAAGTACATTCTTTCTTGGCAACTTTTACAGCATTATATTATGCCCTTATGCACAGCAAAAACTGTTCAGGAATAGTTTGAGGACCATGACAAAGAGTTCATGGTGTAAATCTGATCAATCTGATTTAACATCTGTAGGATGTGCTGTACAATCAAGTCCGATCCACAGAGGCCCCACCTTAAAACCTGTAACGTGCTAGTGCCAGATTCCACAGCACACCAGCAGTGGCCTGTTAGGGTTCATGCTTCAGTATTAGGCAGGTGGATTTACTTGTTATGGCTGATCAGCTTATATAATGTAGATATTTCATTTTGAATTTAGTCCATGGAAAGAAAATGTTCGTCATCTTTAATATACATTATTCAACATTGTGTGTCAACTTATGAAATTGACTATTTTAACTCCTGTTACTCTTAAAGGTCAGATTCTCCATGAGTTACATCCCATTCTTTGAAGAATGTGTTCAGATGAAATTCTGCAGGATTTGATCGTACTCTACATGGCACTTCATGTTTTAGTACATGCCAGTTTAGTGCACACTGGAGATTCTACTTTTTAATCTAGTTATTGCTAATAGCAATTTGTTCTTAAATTTATTTAAAAATGCAAAACAGAGTTTCTCTGCTCCCTCTATAACTCATTTACTACTCACTCACCCATCTTTAGAAAGCTATAGATTCTGCACAACACTGTGCATCACAGAGCTATAGATATGATTGACAACAGGCATCTTGACAAAGATTTAAAAATAAAAAACAGCTAAATTGTATCTCCACTGGCCATTTTTCAGCAGTTCTTTCTGTTAGTACCAGGTGCTCTTGAAAGTAAGTGCTCTTGTTCTTGCTCACTTTTTAAGAAAACAGCGTTTATAATTAATATTTTTTTTATTATATTAATTCTTTATATTATTCCTTATGTTTTCCTTCTGTTCTATGTTTATGTTCTGTAAAGCTGCTTTGAGACAATGCCTATTGTAATGGCATTTATAAATAAACTTGAATTGAATTGAATTGAATTGAATTGAATTGAATTGAATTGAATTAACAGATTAAGGTTTTTCTGATTTTTGATTTACAGCTAACAGATTGTCATGAATCATGGCCATACAAGCATGCTTCTTTTATATTTCATAGTGTATACCATGTGCTAAGTGTAATCTTATGGACATTCTCCCCATGACCAGATTCTGCCATTGTTATAATTATTTTAAGCTTAACATTGCTGCTTAATATCTTTCAAAATCGTCACCTGTAGCTTGTTTTGAACCATACATTTTACATTTTGTTTTAGTTTAATACTCATTTACCGCTTTTATTAGGAACCCCAGTTACCTAATTCCCAATCACATGCCAGCAGTTTAATTCATAGACACATGCAGATACAGCTCAATATATCTAAGTTAAGATTCACAGCAAATATATAGAATGGGGGAAAATGTGATCTCAGTGACTTTGACCATGGCATTGTGGTTTGTGGCAGATGGGCTGGTTTGAGTATTTTAAAAACTGCGACTCTCCTGGGATTTTCACACACAACAGTCTCTAGAATTTACACAGAATGGTGTGAAAAAGGGGTGGACAAAAGGAGCAGCAGTTCTGAGAGTGGAAATGCTAAACTGATGAAACAGCTCACAGAAAAATGTTTAGAGCTGGAAGGTTAAATGTAACACAAATAACCACGCTTTACAGCCATTGTGAGCAGAAAAGCATCTCGGAACTTGCAGTATGTCAAACCTTAAGGTAGATGGGATACAGGCACTCTTTGCCAAGAAAAGGAATATGATGTTATATGGTGCACAGACTCATCAAAACTGGACAGTTGAAGATTGCAAAAAAGAGATGACATTCCCCTTTCTAATTGTTTATGTGAAATGAATCTTTGCTGATGTTCTTGCATGATTTTATGCATTGCACTGCTGCTATATGTATTTGTAGGTGTAGAGATGTTCCTACAGTAATTAAGTGGACAGGAGCTGGAGCTGAACTCTTGGCTGGAGCTGAACAGTTTTTCATGCAGGGCTTTACAAAAAGCCAAAGTGTAATGAAATTCAGTTACTAAATAATAATATTGCACTCATGTACTATCCGCATGAAAATGGTGGTACCCATGACCGCACACTGAGTATACACACTGCCCTAGCTTCTGCCTCTTCTGAACAGATCCTGACTCCAATTTTTATATGTTGCATACAGGCAAACAAGATAGACTTTTTCTGGAAGTTTTTACTCGACTTTTGACAATAACACAACGGGAGTCAGTGGTGTTATGTCTCCATACGAATTCACTGGCATAAACCCACAGCCAGGGGTGGGAGAGAGGGCATGGTGCATTAGTGGTAAGCGTGTTCGTCTCACTACACTGGGGTCAGGGTTGCGTGTGGTGCTGTTTGTGCTGCCGTGTATGAGCAACACAACTCTGCCTTAAAATGATGAGGAAACTGAGAGATTGCAATGTTGAGCAAAAATTCATTGTCCAATCCTTCTTTATATTTTTACTTCATGGTTATTGTGCGTAAAATATTTTAGATGGTCAGATCAGTTCAGATGAACAGTGCTAGATGATCTACAGCTGCTGTGATGTAGTCATATTCTTCCAACATTTTCCAAAAAACAAACATTGCCAACATTAATGCTTCATGATTTAAAGAAGAACACCATTGTGGTTTCTGGAAATTAGAATGAATGTTGGCTGTGAATATTACTTTAAGAAAGGTATCCCAGTGATCTAATGTCTCTATTGCAAAATATTGTTAAACATTTTACCAAAACAAAATTTTGGGTGTACAATTTGGAAGTTAATAAAGATATATTTATGGTGTTTTATATTTACGGCTCGATCAGACCCAAGTTCAGGATCCCAGTGCGTACACCATTTTATTAACGACATAAAAAACAAACAAAAAAATACATGCCAAAAACAGCAACAACGTTGACATTAACATCAACAATGACTTACAAACACTAAGAGAAGAAGACAGGCACATATAAAGAAACCAATCAAGTAAACAAGGAACAGGTAAGATGGCGGGAACATAGGACAGGAACGGGTGTAGCACAGCCCACATAAAAACAATAAGGTGGATGATGAGAAAACACCTGCCAGCCCCTCCCTGATGGTCTGGCAAGGAACTGTCCAAGCTCTTGACAGCAATATTGCTCTAGTGGTTAAGCTTGTGGATTGGAAAATCCACTGTCAATCCGCCACTGTTGGCACCTTAACCCTCTTTGTCACAGGGGTACTGTACCATGGCTGACCTGGGCACTGACCCCAACCTCTAAATATGGGACATGTGAAGAAAAGCACATTACATTACTGTGCTGTAATATAATGTGTGGCAATAATAAAGACTTCTTTTCATTGTTTGATAAACTTATGGCCAGCTTAGGTGGCTTAACTTAGGTGGCTTAGGGGTGAGCATGTTTGCCTCACACCTCCACAGTTCTGGGTCTGATTGCTATCTCTGCCCCATGTGTGAGTAGATTTTGAAAGTTTAAAGACATGCCTTGTATGCTGATTAGTGTCTCTAAATGGTATTTGTGTGTGATTATGTCCTATGATGTGCTGGCACCCCTGAGACACTGTGTAGAAAAAGCAGTACTGAAAATGGATTGATGAACCCACACTAGTGGTATAACATTTACCAGGTCTACAAATACTGTATTCAGTTCAGTTTCAATATTCAAATTGGCTTCTTTACTAGTGATGCATAATACATTATAAACTTATAGTATCTGTTATAGTATATCTGTATAACACCTGATTTCAATGTTTAAAGAGATGAGAGGCAACCTGCTCAGGCCTGTTGAATAGTAAAGTTCCTCTGTCCTCGTTCTGCACATCGTGCTGCACTGCTATTGATTAGGTCTCTGGCCAAAGAGAGCATCCCACTCTCCCCTTAGGCTCCCACTATCCTCTTGGGGAGTATAATGAATCTCACTTGTGGGGATTGGTTGAAATGAGCTGCTTGACATTTATTTCCTTTATTGATTACTGGTTAGTTGAAGAGGGAGTGGCAGCTCTAATAGGGCACTATTTCTGCCAGATTCCATTACCTTCAGATAAGGGAGTATTTTCATAGTGATTTATTTGGCTTACAAATAAACCAGCAGTCGTTCCAAGGTGTCTAATATGCGTTGTATTAAAAGTTTTGCCGGAGTGCTTTAGCGATTGTGTACTTAGCAAGCAGTTTTGCTCGAGCTTCATTAGTGACTTATGCATTAGTGAATCCACATTACTTCTTACATGGCTAATAAGGTTGGCTAATGGCTTAAATCAAGATGTCGAATTTGCTGGTTTCAACTTCAACCTAGCAGATTTATGAGAAAGAAATACAAGACACAGAGAGCATCCCACAAGCCCCAGCTTCCAGCTCCTGGGCTAAATTGTTTGACCTTCATGTCTGGACTGATATTAATGTTCTTCATTACAGAGCACCTGGACACGTACAGGCGCTATAGAGCTGCCTGGCTTCTTCTCAGATCTACGAGCCAAGCTATACAGATTCCAAACCAAGAGCTCGTTAATCATCCTTAGGGCCTCACTATCTCAGACTCGGAACCTTTCATACTGTTATTGTGAGCTGACCAAGTCCTTTTTCCACCTCCTCCTCCCTCTGTTGCAGGCTAGGACATCTCTTTCATTCAGCAGGGACTCTCATTAGGTGAAGCTCTATCCACCACCCCCACTGAATCCTGTTTTCCTCACCACCCCTGTGCAGTTCGTCTTATCGGTCACACTGACTCATTTTTTTTGTTTGGCTTGCTGAGCTAGAGGCCCAGCTGTTTGTTTGAATCCTTACAAGCTTCTCAGTCTTGTAACACATATGAGGATTTTTATCAGACCAGGTGGGGAACAGCTGCCTGCAGTTTTTTTTTCCTCCTAGTGTTAATTTGATGTGCATGAATGGTGCATAAACACTGACACTGGGGATGATGTTTTTAATTTTGAAGATTAGGGCTTGTTTGATGACGCTGAGGTGTTGCCGCCAATAACAGCTGACCCTTGTGTTCTTTGCATTCGATCTCTCTGGCCCTGCTCTGCATTCACTGTCCATTATTCACATTCTCCCTCAGGAGCTAATCCCTAGTCCGTGTCGTGTTTTGACACACTTGCTGTACGCTGAAATCCATTTCAGAAATAAGAAAAACAACAATCAGCCTCTGGAGATATTTTTTTTCAAACAGATGTTGTCTACCTTGTAGAAACTGACCACTAACATCACAGGCATCACTGTTGTTTAGTATTATGTATAATATGCACGGAGCAAAACATGACAGGGCATGCTGTCATATGACGTGTCAGCCAAAAGTAGTCTCTGTGAATAAGTTATTACCATAGACATCTCAGACTCAGACACCAAGCCTACAAACTGTTGGCTGAACAGCTGATGCTTATGGCACACAAAATTGGAAAGACATCAGGAGTTTTGAAGTCGTCATCTGTTTGGTCGGATTCTATAGAATTACCGGGAGATGTTTGTGTCGTGTTTTTAATAGTCCATCTGGAAACAAAGCCACTGTGAAGCTCTACTTCTTGCATGTGAGAAGGAAGCCATTGTATTTACATTACTGTTACAATGATCTCTTATGAGAATCTAAATAATGTATACTGTAGTTCACGACTCTGTATAGACACGGTAAACAATTTGCATGACTTAAATGGACGATCTGTGGTTACACATTGGTCTATTTTTGAAGGGACATCGACTTTACATTTTTATGCCAGTAAACATGAAGCTGAACAAGACAAACTGAGATTTGATTCTGCTTCACATGTCAGTCAGTGGCCTCTTGGGTGGTCCTTGGCCAATAAAAGTTGCTATGTAGTCCAGACCTTTTCCCATCAGTTTGACTTTGTGAGAATACGCTAGCTGTGACAATGTACACTGAAAAAAAAAGCTCACTGAATTTATTTAATTGGAATGAGTATGTTGGTTCCATGTGATTGATATGAGTAACATTAACACAATTAGTTTTCGTATATGCAATATGATTTGAGAATGTATTTTCAAAGCACTGGATAAAAACAAACTGAGCTGAAAATCAAACAGAAGGTGAACTGTAACAGACACATTACCAGTGCACTATTCTACCATGTTTATTTTAATTCCATGAATTTAATGTTATGTCCTTGTATGATTTCACAATATAACTGGTTTGCGTTAATGCTATGTGAATTGTTCATGCTCACGCTATATCATTCAAGTAATTGGAATCCTGTTTAAATGAAGTTTAGCATAAGCAACACAACCATGTTTTGCTGAGAAACATAATATTATTATGTGAGCTATCTGTAATTGTCATATAATGAGGCAGAGAAGATGCTAATGCAGATGAGCATTTTATTAGGGACAGCAAACAAATTTCACTAGGCAACGGCAAGGTATGAAGACACTGCGTAAATACTTGAATAGTAAGCACATAAGGGTTAAATAAACAAACTAATCAAGAGGGAACGTGAAAAACTATTCTAATGTGTGAACAAATGAATTACAGCCTGCTCTGAAAAAACTGTTGGAAATATATAAGGAAATAGCAAAGGCCGGACCTCATGGCCTGCTGTACTGTTTCTCTGCAAATATCGACAGCTGTCTCAAGATGAAGGTTATTCATGGTATTTTTAGCATAATTTTAGCAGCAGTTTAAAGTAGTGTTAGACATTGGCTGTACCGAACTGGATATATGGTACCATTATTCCTGATTCAAAGCAGTACCTTCCTATCTATGTTTTATGTTATTAGTAATTCTGCTTGTTATATCTATGTATTATTTTCTAGATCTAGAGAACTTCAAAACGCAGCAAAGAAGTGCTGTAAATGTGAGAGAAGGCCAAGGTGTCGTTCTGTTATGTGGAACCCCGATGCATTCTGGAGGTAAGGCTGATTATTGACATATATTCACACTTTTGCAATAAAGCTCATATTACAGAAAGATAGGAGGCTACGGATATGTTCACTGCTGTTTAATAATGCGTCATTAAAATGCTGGTGTTTAGGAGTATTGTCTCCTGTTAAGAAATACATGACGATTGGGAAAGTGGTATCACTTGGATGTGTGTTTTTTGTGGAGGTGCCAAAATAATGGATTGAAATCACAGCTTCAAGTGCGACAAAAGCAAAGCAAATAACCATTATTTTGCATCTTGATGTGTTAACTGCGCTTCATCATGGGCTCAGGTCTGAGTCACAGCTGTTCTACTTTACATCTTCAGCATCTCCTTGGCCAGCTGACGGAACTTAAAAACTGGGACTGCTATTCAGACATCAGTAATTAGAGAGGAGTTTTAATAGCCTAAATGGAAATGACAGATCAGCAGTGTGAAACATTCATTTCAATTTGAGATTGCAGCAATTATGGGAACAGATGAGACTTCAGAATTGAGAAGACGTGGGACTTGTTTCATCGGACAGCAATTAGGATTTGTCGAGATAATTAGTCTGTGATTAATCATGTGCTTAGCTGGAGCACAGGATATTCAGGATATATTTCCTGTGCTCCTTTTCTGTGCGGGACCAGGATCACTGACCAGGATCACCAGGATCACTGACCACATTTTAACCAAATACAACAAGTATTTACAACAAGTATTTATTTACATTTAAGTGTGTGTGTTTGTGTGTGTGTGTGAGAGAGAGAGAGAGAGAGAGAGAGAGAGAGAGAGAGATTATGACTGGTGTTGTTTATTGTAAGTTGTTGCCTTTTTGGACTCCTTTATCATTTGTAATGTTGCTCCCATTTAAAACAGTTTGGCTCAAGCCCAGCCATTTTTAGTGTCATGATTGAGGACAATGTCCCGTCCAGAGACAAGCTGTTTCATGTTGAGGTTTTGTTCAAACCGACCATCGAAAATACCCTCTCTAATGAATGTTTTTTTTTTTCATTGGTTGTTGCGTTAGATCTTACCCAAATACAATAGTGCTATTTTCTGATTGGCTATTGTGTTGCCTATTTTTTTTGATTGGGTGATAAGTGTCAGGCTCGACGGAGAACTCCAGGAGAGACGCGCTTCATTCCAGAGAGACAGCGGTGCGGACAGATAAGTTTTGGGTGCTGCAGCAGATCAAATATATGATAAATAGTCAAAAAGTTTTTCTGCGTGAGAAATACGATGTGTGGCGGGAGAGCATGACAAAAGACCAAAATGCGTGACTGTCATTCTCAATGCGTGACACTTGACAGCCCTGTAGAGTAGTGTTTGATGTCGGTTATGTCGTAATCACTTTGCGATGCATATGAAAGCGTGGCTGTATTTTTTTTTTCTCTGCACTGGTAGACCTCTTATAGATTTCTGCACACCATGCTCTTACTCTCCGCACGTATCTGTTCTCCATTTATTGCTTCATTTAAATCTCTTTCTTTTCAATTATACTCAAATCTGTTGGTAAATGGAAATACACTCTTTGATTTGGAGCCTCAACCCAATCAGAAAGTAATATATTTCTCAGCAGAATGCATTCGCTGCTCCGAGCAAGCAATCAATAAGCTTGTCATGTATGAAATGCAATGGAGAAGGTTTAGTTGGATATGCTGCCACTAGCTACTTGACATTCTTAGCCTGAAGAATGGTATAAACGTATTCGATTGTCACGACTGGAGGCGAAGGCAGATGCAGGTGCAAACTTTTTTTGTGCAAAAAACTAAAACTGAGTATAAGCAAAACAGTAAAAGCATACAGACACTGCAACTCGACATCAACAGAAGCTTGCAATAAGACAATAAAACACAGTAACTTATATGTTGTTCTTTCAGCTGCTCTTAGTTGCCACAGTAGATCACATGGTCTGCATACTTGATTTGGAGTAGGTTTTAATTTCCCTGCCAGGGAACTGTACCCTGGCAACGAGAGCATGGGATCCAAACACAGTAACTTATATATGGGTGCTAATTTGGGGACATTTGTAAGTGTTCATAGGGACATGAGATGTGGACATGTAAAATGCTGGGGCTGATGGGTAATGTAGTTCAGTTTCAATTCCAGCATAAACATGACAGATATAAAGATCAAAAACACATTTAAACCTTACCAGGCTCTTTTTACAGTAATAAACTGGTACCAGGGTTGAAAGGCAGATTTACTAATTACTGTAATTGGTGGCTGTAAAAATGTTCAAATGTACTGTAAAAACAATTTTTCTGTTACATTATAAAATGCATTACTGTAATATATAACCATATTACTGATACTGAATTGTGATTCATTATGTAAAAAGTAATATTTGAAAATCTGTTGACTTTTGGCATGGCTAATTCTGGTTAATTCTGCTAAACTTAACTATGTTGGGGTAACTTTACTAACTGGGGTTTACTTTACTCAGGATGGTCATCTAAGATACCATAGTGACACAGAAATAAAAGGAAAATAATTAGCTCTTGTTAGCTAGCCAACTGAAGCCAACTGCAAAATTAAGAGGCAAATGTTATTTAAAAGAGTGCTAAAATATCCCTTATAGTCTTACTAAAAAATCAGCCTGACATGCAAGCTGACACAAAGGCAAGGACACTGACAAAAATCTGTACGTTACAAACTGGCGTAAAATCTGTGTAACGCTTCATAGGGCAATTTCTTCACAAAAATAAGATCAGACAGAATCAGTCTGTGTGTGTTAATGTGTCAGGTCTAAAGACTAAAGAGTTTCTCTCTCTCTCTCTCTCTCTCTCTCTCTCTGTCTCTCTTTACAATTACAGTAAATTACTCCTGTCATTTAGAATTAATCACTGTTATCAATTCATAAAAAGAAAGTAATTAATAAGTGACATCACAGAAATGACCCATATGCACTGTGTGGGACGAATGATGCAAAAGAGGGTGTGACTTTCCTGACACAGTACTGTAGATTGTTCAGAAATATACATGAATTATCACCTCTTAAGACTCCATTAGGACAAGATCGTCAATAGTGCTACATAAAATGCTACTAGGAAAAGCTACTAGAAAAGCTACTATTCCCCTCTGAGCCACATCTTTTCATAGTACTAAGACTCCAGGTTCAGTTCCGTGGCCAATTCCGGGTCCACTTCCAGGTTTGCACAGTATAAAAATCGCACACACGCAATAGTCTTCACAAAGTATTGTCAGTCTAGCTACAAGCTGTTGTTAGTTCTAAGCTGTTGTCCACCTTGTTTGTTTTGTGCTCTCTGTGTTTGACCTGTTTCTTTGTTTCCAGATTTCATGCTGTTTTTGGATTAGTTTGCTACATGGACTGTCTATTTGGTATTTGACCCTTTGCCTGTTTTCATCGTTTCGCCTCTGACTGCAGTTTTGCTTTGTCTGTTATGTTTATTGCTCAAATAAACACAGCACATGGATCCTATGCATTCTGCCCCTGGTGATTCGTCACATACTGCTTTATTTCTTAAAACCTAGTTTTGTCCATTTATATAACCCCACTAAAAACAAAAAAGGATTCTTCACAGAAATAAAACCTAATTCAGACCAAACGCAATGTTCTAATACAATGTTCCATTTACTACGTACATGCTTCTATTTGTACAGTAACTAGTGTTTAAATCAACACCAACGGCGAGATCCTGCCGCCAATATTTATTTTACCGTAATCAATTGAAACATATGTATAAGTGATTTATTTTGCAACATTATTGGTGTTCTGAATTGATTGTAAAGTTTTCCTAGTAAATCAGATAAAATACTAAAAGTCCCCCACCTCACAAACTGGTAAAGCACAACTACTTCCTAGCAGCACAACTTGATTACTGCTATTTGACTGAAAGAATCTAGGTAGCTTTGCAGATGAAGAGGATCATAGCTAAGCAGTATATTTTTATGCTTTTCAGAGAGGGATAAGTGAAGACCATAAAACATGTACTCCGAAAGAGATTAATATGATGTAATATGATGTTATCTAGCTAATAACACTCCACATTTATTGTAGCTAGTTAATTCATTTCAAATTTTAGCCATAACTACAAATATTATAAGCTAGCAAAAAAATGTTGTGACTTTTATTTAATAGTTCCAATTACAAGGTTATTCACAGTGGAAGTCAGGTCATGCCATCTTGTGTTGTAAACAGATGGCCCAGTTTTATTTTTGTTTCCTCTATTGTCAGGTATCTGAAGTTTCTTAAGTGATGGTAGGCTTTTAAGCTTTGAATCTGCACATCCAGTGTGAACATCCTCAGATCTTCTTAAGATTTGCCGCCTTGCACTTCCATTCCATTTTATTTTTTAAATTACACAAAACAGTTCAAATAAATACAGTACTGTGCAAAAGTTTTAGGCAGGTGTGAAAAAATGCTGTAAACAAAGAATGCTTTCAGAAATATAAATAATGAGTGTTTAATTCTGTCAATTTACAAAATGAAAAGTGAGCAAACAAAAGAAAAATGTAAATCAAATCAATATTTGGTGTTAGTACCTTTTGCTTTCAAACCAGCATGAAGTGATGGCATGGCCCCCACAGAGCCCTGATCTCAACATCATCGAGTGTGTCTGGGATTACATGAAGAGACAGAAGGATGTGAGAAAGCCTACATCCACAGAAGATCTGTGGTTAGTTCTCCAAGATGTTTGGAACAACCTACCGGCCGAGTTCCTTCAAAAACTGTGTGCATGTGTACCTAGAAGAGTTGCTGCTGTTTTGAAGGCAAAGGGTGGTCACACCAAATATTGATTTGATTTAGATTTCTCTTTTGTTCATTCACTGCATTTTGTTCATTTATGAAAATAAATGTTTAACACTTCCATTTTTGAACGCATTCTTTGTTTACAGCATTTTTTCACACCTGCCTAAAACTTTTGCACAGTAATGTATGTTCCTAATGATCATGGTATGAATATTAAAGGGGTTGAAATTCTTAGTTCTGATTATAGAAGAGGTTATCTCCCCCACCCCACACCATCACGCCACTGGAGTTACTAGTTAATTTGCCTCTTAACACAAGTTCACATCACCTCTGCTCAATTCTTGTCCTACTTTTGCTTTATTACTTGCATAACTGTATATATATATATATATATATATATATATATATATATATATACAGGGAGTGCAGAATTATTAGGCAAATGAGTATTTTGACCACATCATCCTCTTTATGCATGTTGTCTTACTCCAAGCTGTATAGGCTCGAAAGCCTACAACCAATTAAGCATATTAGGTGATGTGCATCTCTGTAATGAGAAGGGGTGTGGTCTAATGACATCTACACCCTATATCAGGTGTGCATAATTATTAGGCAACTTCCTTTCCTTTGGCAAAATGGGTCAAAAGAAGGACTTGACAGGCTCCGAAAAGTCAAAAATAGTGAGATATCTTGCAGAGGGATGCAGCACTCTTAAAATTGCCAAGCTTCTGAAGCGTGATCATCGAACAATCAAGCGTTTCATTCAAAATAGTCAACAGGGTCGCAAGAAGCGTGTGGAAAAACCAAGGCGCAAAATAACTGCCCATGAACTGAGAAAAGTCAAGCGTGCAGCTGCCAAGATGCCACTTGCCACCAGTTTTGCCATATTTCAGAGCTGCAACATCACTGGAGTGCCCAAAAGCACAAGGTGTGCAATACTCAGAGACATGGCCAAGGTAAGAAAGGCTGAAAAACGACCACCACTGAACAAGACACACAAGCTGAAACGTCAAGACTGGGCCAAGAAATATCTGAAGACTGATTTTTCTAAGGTTTTATGGACTGATGAAATGAGAGTGAGTCTTGATGGGCCAGATGGATGGGCTCGTGGCTGGATCGGTAAAGGGCAGAGAGCTCCAGTCCGACTGAGACGCCAGCAAGGTGGAGGTGGAGTACTGGTTTGGGCTGGTACCATCAAAGATGAGCTTGTGGGGCCTTTTCGGGTTGAGGATGGGGTCAAGCTCAACTCCCAGTCCTACTGCCAGTTTCTGGAAGACACCTTCTTCAAGCAGTGGTACAGGAAGAAGTCTGCATCCTTCAAGAAAAACATGATTTTCATGCAGGACAATGCTCCATCACACGCGTCCAAGTACTCCACAGCGTGGCTGGCAAGAAAGGGTCTAAAAGAAGAAAAACTAATGACATGGCCTCCTTGTTCACCTGATCTGAACCCCATAGAGAACCTGTGGTCCATCATCAAATGTGAGATTTACAAGGAGGGAAAACAGTACACCTCTCTGAAGAGTGTCTGGGAGGCTGTGGTTGCTGCTGCACGCAATGTTGACGGTGAACAGATCAAAACACTGACAGAATCCATGGATGGCAGGCTTTTGAGTGTCCTTGCAAAGAAAGGTGGCTATATTGGTCACTGATTTGTTTTTGAATGTCAGAAATGTATATTTGTGAATGTTGAGATGTAATATTGGTTTCACTGGTGAAAATAAATAATTGAAATGGGTATATATTTGTTTTTTGTTAAGTTGCCTAATAATTATGCACAGTAATAGTCACCTGCACACACAGATATCCTCCTAAAATAGCTAAAACTACAAACAAACTAAAAACTACTTCCAAAAATATTCAGCTTTGCTATTAATGAGTTTTTTGGGTTCATTGAGAACATGGTTGTTGTTCAATAATAAAATTAATCCTCAAAAATACAACTTCCCTAATAATTCTGCACTCCCTGTATATATATATATATATATATATATATATATAAAAGCTGTGGGGCACAGGGCTTTAATTATATCTTAATTATATGTAGTGATTTAAAAAATAAAAATAAAAAAAGATCTAATTTTTAACTCATTAAACAACATGTGTGGGCTTATAATGTGAGGAGATGTAATTAGTGTGTTCTGTCTTATAAGCTTTTAGTTTAGTCAATTAAAAAAAATGTTTTTTTATCATGATTTTATCATGAACTCTAGACTGCATTATATAATAAGGCATGAATTTGGCATTGTATAGCATTTACAGATGGAACAATATAAAGAGGTTTTTTTTTCCCTTGGTTCGGTTTGTTTAGACATGGATGCTTTCACACCAGCAGTTTAGTAACAAATAAAGCACGGTTATGTGAATAATTGAAAATGTGAAAGCTGTCATGTGGAGCGGGAGTCACAGCACAGTACTGAACCCGAGACTACTGTAGGAGGTGGTGCGAGTTTGGTTGCACTGGAACTGTGGCGTGCTTCCCGTGAACACACCTCGTATTTGGGTCTGCACTTGTTTAGGAAGTAATGTAACTTGTGCACAATAATAAATTTAGGCAATTTAATAATAAATCTAGTGTTGAGTCTCTGTGCACGCTTGTGATGTTATGTAAGATAGACACAAATGCACCAGGGTTTGATAGAATCAAGTGAGTCTGAAACAAGACCAGTGTTGCAGGGCATCGGGGACAATCTCTGATTTGGATCTCAGCAAACATACCCAGTTTGAAAACCAACATAAGAACCACCATATTGCAATCAAGGAAACAATCACTCAACAAATCAATCAACCAAAAAAAAAATCGGACAAAACAACAAATTCTGGAGGTCTCGTCCCGATTGCCTGCAGTGAGAAAGCATACAGTATTCAGAACCTTGAGCACATAAACAGGTGCCAATGAGAGGACGGTTTACTCACATGTGTGAAACACATTTTGGTACGTATTGAAATTTTGTTTTGTGGACATCCCCAATTTTGGAACAAAGCACAGATCCAAATACACCTTAAATGTGCTTCAGTCTGTCTGTATTACTCGGTGATCATCTGCATGTTTTCTATTAAATCTCCATCTGTATTAACCTGATATCTATATATACAGAATTTTGGACTTGCCATTCAGGTTTGTTATAATCATAAGGAAATACTAATATAAAACCACAAATAAAATTTGTTTACTATATAACTGTGCATTGAAGTCATCATGAGAAGGCTATATTTACTATTTCGGAAGTCATAATAAGACTTTACATACCTTGTATTAACTAAGTACAAAAAATACAGTTTTTTTACTTTACTAGAAAATAATGATTGCTGTATAATGCTATCATAGTTGCACTTAAATAACTTGATGAAAATCTCCTATAGGTGCTTAAATGTTAGTTTGCTTGTATGATGAGCTTCTTAAACATTCTCTTTCAACAAATTTACCATCAGCTAAAGATCCAGCCATCTTTTCTGACTGACAGACCCCCGACCCCAAAACTCAGCTAAAAGAAAATCCAGTTTCCCACTCGTAATTAAGACTTTGCGGTGGTGTTCATGTGTGTTCAATCTGTTTATACCGTTTTTCCGGCATTACTGTGTGTGAGTCCTGTGAGTTAGCTGGTTATCAGTAACATTCAAAACTGAACTAAAATCTGTAATTGAAATTCTATTTGTATGTTGTTCCCATGTCCTTGTGCAACTGTCTCACACACTTGATATTTTAAGCGAATGAGAATTTATTTTATTTGAAATCACGGTATCAAGCTGAAGCACACAAAACCCAACCTTTTTTGTTCTTTTTTTTGTTGTTGTTTTTTTATGTTTGCGCATCTCAGCATCATGTTATCATGTGTACTGAAGGCCACAAAGATGTTTAAATATTCCAGGTGTGTGTCCTAAGAACAAAGCCCCTGGTGTCCATTCGAAACACGTCCGTTGCTGCATATTCATGAGTTTATTTAAAACCGTTTCTCAGAAGGATCTTCTCATGTCTTTGTGATGTAAAGCATTTTCAGTGGTGATAATCGCTGTTTTGTTGTTGTTGTTGTTTTTTGCCCTCACAAGCTCTCTTTTGACTGCTCAGTCACTTTGAGGGAAATCAGAATAAATCTCTTTTTAGACCAAATTGTAGACAGGCAAAACACACCTTGATACATCAACTACTCATATCTGACAGCTGAAGATCTGGATTTGCAGCTTTCAGTTTAGATTTTTCGCTGCCGATGACACAGACACGCTAATATACCATGACAGTACTCTCTATCCTTCCCACCTCTGCCTTTTTTTTTCTTTTTCTCCTCCAGAGGATGGAAGAAGGTGAGTCAGCCAGGCGTGAACAAGGCCAAGAGAACCAAGGCCAGTGTCCTGAGAACGGCAGCGAGGCACTTTTAATCTAGTTTGTTTCGCTCCCTTTGTCCTGTCCCTTCTGAAGAGCTGGTCTGTTTACCGAGTCCTGCCTGCCCAAGGCAAGAGGGGAAGGTTGGGTATTGTGTGTTTCTAACACAAAGATAAAATGGCCTGTCTAAAGGTGTCAGTTGTTTAATATTCAGGTTCTGCTCACTACTCTGCAATTATTACACTCTGTCCATCAAAAGTTTGCCGGCAACTTGGACAGGTATTTGACTCATTTTTCCCTCAAATCCTGCAAAGTGGGAATAGCAATAGAAAGGCCTTATCACCTGACCTGGACCCAGTCACGCCTCTCTGGAAAGTAATACAACATCCGTGAAGCATTACAGAGCTGCTCTGAGACCTTTTAGACATTCTAGCCTCTACTGTAAGAGAGCTTATACCTAAGCTTGTAAAACGCTATTTTCAGTACTATTTCTTTTGTAGGTATATTTACTGCTAATACTTTACCCGGGTTAACAGATAATCCTGGCTATTCATAATCTGACGATTCACACTGTACAATGCTAATCCCTTGGATAACCTTCTATTTTGCATATTTGCAGTGTCAAAAACAATGATCAGATAAATACAGCACATGACCATTTTAAATAAAGGCTTGTCTCACACTTTTGTATCAGTGAGGAAATATGCTTGAACCTGGGCCTGATCGTTAAGAATTGAGACTAAGTAGACTCCTTAAACACTCAGTTATTTCTAACTATTGTCCAGTTTGTCCTGAACAGATTTTTCTTAGAATAACTGTAAAAAAAATAAATAAATAAAAATGCCTTTTGACGAGTTCATCATTTGGCATAATTTTTTTTATTTTTTATTTTTTTTTGCTCCAAACTACTGTACAATACAACACAGGCACAGGGGTATTTTGTTTTTTGTGATTTTTGTAAGTGTGAAAGGTTCTTCTACCCAAGCTTTAGAATGACGATAACCTGGGGTGTAAAAAACCCCTTCTTCTTCTTCTTCTTCTTCTTCTTCTTCTTCTTCTTCTTCTTCTTCTTCTTCTTCTTCTTCTTCTTCTTATTATTATTATTATTATTATTATTATTATTCAAAAAGTTTTCTGGATCTGACCAGACTAGCAGGTTAAGACCTAGTTTTATGTTTGTCTCTTCTCAGAACTTACATTCGCTTGGGTCTTCAATGAGTACCCAAACTTTGTCCAACAAGATGGTCGGCTCTTCGTGTCGCAGGAGACTGGAAACCTGTATATCGCAAAGGTGGAACCGTCTGACGTGGGCAACTACACATGCGTCGTCAACAACAGCATCACCAAGGATAAAGTGCTGAGTTCACCCACTCCTCTGGTGCTGAGAAACGACGGTAAGATCTGTCTACATATCATACGATCCTTGACGGCCGGCTTTGAATGGGATACAATCTGAGATTTAAAGCAAGATGCCTTTTCATGAAAGGTCAGGGCTTTTTAAAGGTTGCTTGAAAGATTTTTTCCCCTAAATGCCAGGCCTTTGAAGGCTGAACTGTTACCTTTTAAGGAAGCTAACATGTAGCCCTAACAATGACACACGGAGGCCACATTTCCATTTAAGATGCTTTGCAAGTTTACTGAGTGAATTCTCTAAATCTTTTATAGACCTTTTGGCATTTTTTTTTTCTTCAGCACTCACTACGTTCCACTTTCTTTCCGATTGTCCACATGTTATTTTGGCTGTATGCAAGAATATAAAGAGCAGATGCCATAAATCATTGATGAGTGACACTGTATGTATGTGCTTGTGCGCTGTTTTGCCCCGTCACAGGTGCAATGGGAGAATACGAGCCCAAAATAGAAGTTCATTTCCCAGACACTGTGCCTGCTGCGAAAGGATCGTCTGTGAGACTCGAGTGCTTCGCCCTGGGGAAGTGAGTTGTGTGTGTGTTTTATCTACCACTAATGTAAATCTGAAGCTCACACCCATGTCTGGATAACTTTTTATTCATTTTTTGATACACTGCTGCTTTGAAATTCAAGATCATTCCTTTAGGTCCTTTCCTAATGCGATTAGCCATCTGCAGGGAGGATTTTGTTATTTATTTTTAATTAATTTTTTTATTTTTTTATTTTTTTACAGGAGGCTTCTCGTGTTAATGGCCGCTTTTCACAGAGCACTAACCCGAAAGATTTACCTCTTAAATAGTGCGGAAAAACGAGCCGGATGCTCCTTCTCGGAAGCTGTGAAGAAAGGGGCTCATTTAGCGCGATAAAAAGACGCATTTTCAAAGAAGACGCGATTACATTAGTCTTTGAGAGAACAGAACAGCAAATAGCGCAACAGTCGCAGACGTTAAACAGATATGTTCAAACCAGATACTTCAAAAGCAGCCACACTCTTTAAAGAAAACAAGGAGGAATTTCAAATATACGTATCCCTTGAGACACACTAGCAGGTTCCTGTAAACACTTGAGCTCAAAGCCAAATTTGTTCTTTTCTCTCCATCACAGCCCGGTTCCTAAAATCAGCTGGAGACGAACCAATGATGTGCCATTCCAGAGTAAAGTCAAACTGAGTAACTCCAATGCCGTGCTGGAGATTCCCCGATTCCAGCAGGAGGACACGGGAACATACGAGTGTGTGGCAGAGAACAGTCGAGGAAAGAACGCTGTAAAAGGACGCCTCTCTTTTCACGGTAAAGGAGCTTGAAATGTAAATGTATTAAACATTTTTTTAGGACGAATTTTTTTGCCATGATCCACGTTGGGGAAATCGGCACTACTCAAGCTGTCCAATCTAGGTATCAAGCAGTTCTCCACTGTGATGACATCTTGAGTACTTTGGTCATTTTTTTTTTTGAGTCCTAAGAATTGTTATTTTTTTAACTTTTCTTTTAGCATTTTTTTGGCTTCTTCCCTACTCCAATGGCATGTTGTGACAAGCTTCCACTTGCATTATGATGCATAAGGTCTGAATGCGATGAGTGTTATCTGGGTTATAACTTAGAGCAAGGTCATGTCATAACAAGTCTGTCAAATGGCGCTTGAACTCAAGAGGAGCTATGATGCTGCATGACACATATGATGATGCGGTGGTAATGATGCCGTCCTGCATCAATTACACATCCTTCTGCAGTCAGTCTTAGAATTAACAACAAACAATAGCTATGAAAATCCACAGTAAAAAGGGACTGCATATTTGCCCATGCTTAATAACATCTAATAACCTCTATTAGTCTAATTGCATACCATACACAATCTAATAACATCTATTAGTCTAATTGCATACCATACACCGGCAAAATGTGCAGTTCTGATATGTATTTTGTCTACTCATTCAAAGGTTGTGTTGTACTAATAGCAAGAAACCAGGAGGGATTTTTTGGGGCTTATTCAGGTTCTTCAAAATAGGAGATTATTTTTGAAATGCAATTATAAGCCAGCATTAATTGAACATGCAGTAAGTACACAGGCACCGCAGGGTTTCTACCAGGCACCCGGATAATAAGGCTGCGGAACGAGGTCAGAGGATTTATTTGTGTGCTGAAAGGACAGAGCGTGCCTTTGGTCTGATAGAATTGTCAGTCTGTCTGGAGAGAGGGGGCGTTTACTTTTCAATAGACCAATTCATAGCCATTATGCTACTGTGAAATGAGCAGACTTTTTTTTCTTTATTTTTCTTTCTTTCTTTCTTTCTTTCTTTCTTTCTTTCTTTCTTTCTTATAACTCTGAAGCGTTGTAAAGAATGGGGAAAAGAGAGCACCTAGGGGAGTTCTTGTTTTCTTATTAAGGGGCTTTTATGCAGATAATATTTGAGTTTTTTGTTGTTTTTCTCTCACAGTAAGGCATAGTAGTAAAAAGGTCATGGTCTGGAAGATTTCATTGAAAATAATGACAGAGGGAATAAAGGGCTTATAACTGTGAGTGAGTATTTAGAACTGAATTCATATGATTCACTGCAGGGTCAGAATTAATTACTATCTATCTATCTATCTATCTATCTATCTATCTATCTATCTGTCTGTCTGTCTGTCTGTCTGTCTGTCTGTCTGTCTGCCTGCCTGCCTGCCTGCCTGCCTGCCTGCCTGTCTGTCTGTCTGTCTGCCTGCCTGCCTGCCTGCCTGCCTGCCTGTCTGTCTGTCTGTCTGCCTGCCTGCCTGCCTGCCTGCCTGCCCGTCCGTCCGTCCGTCCGTCCGTCCGTCCGTCCGTCCGTCCATCCATCCTTCCATCCATCCATCCATCCATCCATATATCTATCCATATATCTATCCATTTATCTGTTTACCAAATTTCATACAGTACTCTGAAATTTGGTGTCGCAACAGCAAAAACACAACAACAGCGGGAGGACACAATACACACAAAAAAAACCCCCCTCAAAAATAAGAAGGATAAAAGTACATTGGAATGAATATACCTTTAAAGAGTATAATAGTCAATAGTATATATTATGTAATATTCAAGTCAAGATGCTTTTATTGCCATTTAAACCACATTCAGCTGCTGCAGTGCAGATTAATGCAATTAAACAACGTACTTCTAGGACTACAGTGCTACAGAAAACACAAAAGAGACATGAAACACCACAGAACTAAGTCCACTACACAGTACTACTTAAAGTGCATGTACGCAAACGTGTACAAGACTATTTTATATTGTATTATATACTTCAGTGGCATTTAATCCTTGATAGGTATTATTATTTGTTTTTATTATTATTTCTTTTAACAACCTGCATGTGTCTCTTTATAGCCAAACCCCACTGGCTGCAGACCATGACGGCCACAGCTTTGTCCATCGAGGAGAATTTATTTTGGGAGTGCAAAGCCAATGGGAAGCCCAAACCTTCATACAGCTGGCTGAAGAATGGAGAAATGCTTATGTCTGAGGTACAGTGAAACTGCTAGGGAAAAGAAAAATTCTCAGTCTTTTCAAGGTCAGCAGAAAACAGCTGGGTGGATAATTGCGACGATTCCATGGCCCAAGTAAAAAAGAATGAAAAATGACTGTTGTCAGAAAGCAGTGAAACAAAATGAGATAAATGAACTAAAGAGAAACATAATGGGAACTAGCTATTAGGAGAATCTTTTTATTGTCCAGCAACCATTCGGTTTATCAAGACCACTTTCTTAATAACTCATGCATATATTTAGATCAACCTTATTATTGCAAACATCAGTTCTTTTGTGGGTCCAATGTCTGACTCAGGAACACTGGGTATGAAGAAGGAATAACCCCCCACTGATGGTGTATAAGCATTTCCACTCTCACTCACTCACTCTCTCCTAGGGGCAGGTTAGAGTAGTCAGGCCACATAACAGCATGTTATGAGAGGTCAGAGGAAACAGAAGAGCTCAGAGGAAATCCCCACAGACATGGCGAGAACATGCAAAACACTGCACAGCGGGTAATTCCAGCTCATGGTGAACATGGAGCTGTGAGGATGTTGCTACCCACTGCCCTTCCACCCCACTGCTCTGAACACATATATACGTTTTTAATTATTAATTTGACTGCAGAGTTCAAAGGGACTATATGTGATATACATCTATCAGTGGTGCATGTTATATAAAATCCAGTCAGACTCCAATAGCATTAATGCACTAGAATTGATTTTTTATACATTCAGTTATAAAACAGACATATAACGACAATAGCAATTTTATAATAGAATGATACAGTTGAGGCCAAAATTATTAGCCCCCCAGGAATTTTGGAACATTTTCCTAAAGATCTTTCCAATGTTTGCAGCATTGATAAAACTTGATATAATCAAACATTCGCCAGTGCTATTTAGTAGCTTTTGGTACATTTTGGAATATAAAATACATTTTTAGGCTTGCTTTATAATCAAATATAGTGAAAATGGGGTGGTCAAAAATATTAGCCCCTTGTGAATATTTGCTTTCAAAACACACCCAATTAATCAATCAGCTTTCAAAACACACCTAATTAATCAATCAGCTTTCAAACCACACCTGTGCAGTCAATTGGCTTCCTAACAACACCTGGGCATTCAATCAGCATTAAAGGACTCCAAGGAACAGGGCACTTGAACACATTATTGGGAGAGACTACTTTTACTCACCATGCCAAAGACAAAGGAAATCAGTCTTGAGCTCAGAAAGAAGATAGTGGAGGCTCATGATAAGGGGGAAGGCTATACTGCCATTTCCAAGCTTTTCACAGTGTCTAGAACCGCCGTACGTTGCATCATTGCCAAGTACAAGGAGACAAATTCTGTAAGAAACAAACCTGGGCGTGGTCGTAAGCGCAAGATTTCAAGAACCCTGGAGAGGAAAATAGTCAGAGATATCAGCAAGATGCCCCAGACATCTGCCAAGATGATTGTTGCTGACCTGGCCTCTTCTGGAGTTGATGTTTCAAGGAACACAGTTGTGAGGGCTCTTCATTGTGGTGGGCTTCAGGGCCATCGTCCCAGAAGAACCCCTTTACTCAAACAGCGGCACATCACAGCTAGACTGAGGTTTGCCCGTGAACATTTGAAAGGTAAAGATGAGTTTTGGGAGTCTGTGCTTTGGTCTGATGAGACTAAACTGGAACTGTTTGGGCACATGGATGTTGCTTATGTTTGGCGAAGAAAGGGTGAGGCCTTCAACCCTAAGAACACAGTTCCCACAGTTAAACATGGTGGTGGGAGCATCATGCTGTGGGGCTGTTTTGCAGCTTCAGACACAGGGAGCCTTGTTCGGGTGCATGGCATCATGAAAAAAGAAAATTATGTTGACATTTTGAGGGATAATATGCAGAAATCTGCTCGTAGTCTAGCCTTAGGTCGTCGCTGGGTCTTCCAACAAGACAATGACCCAAAGCATACATCGAAATTGGTCCAACAGTTCCTGAAGGATACCAAAACAAAGGTCCTGGAGTGGCCCGCACAGAGCCCAGACCTCAATCCTATTGAGAATCTGTGGCGAGTGCTCAAAGTGAATGTCCATGCTCGGAAACCACGTAATTTGGACCAGCTGGAGCAATTTGCAATGGAAGAATGGGCTAAAATCCCTCAGGAAACCTGTGCCAACCTAGTAAAGAACTACTCTAAGAGGTTGTTGTCAGTTGTGGCTCAGAAAGGGTTCACTATTGACTATTAATGACCGGGGGCTAATAATTTTGGACGTTTCATTTTTGCCCTTTCTTGTTTCAACTCACTATTTCAATTAAATATCCTAATCAAACTTAGTGGAGATTTTGTCTTTGTTATTTTGGAAACAAACACACTATAAAACACTTGTTGTTAATGGTCATTTCCATGGAGAAATCAAGAGTTTTGTCTAATTTCATAAGGGGGCTAATAATTTTGGCCTCAACTGTATAATAGAACAAGAGACAGACTGTATTTGTACTGTGAATGACCTCTCTATTTATCCCCCATCTCTCTCATGCTTGTATTGTGCTGACCCCCAGGTTTTAAGAATGCCTAATGGGCTTAAAGCTCAGCCGTTCCATTAGCCTCTCCTGTAGCTCGATACTTTTTTCAACCAATCCCTCTCGCTTTTCTGAGCGATCGTTCACAGTAAGATGAATTGCTTAGATGTGTGCCACAGCTATTGTCAACACTGCTTTTCTGTCCTCCAAAGCTTAGGGTCAGCATTTTCTTTTGTCCCCCAGGCCCCCAATCCACCTTAACATCCAACATGGCTCTATCCCCCAACTCAAGCTTAGGCTACAGTCCAAAAATCTATACAGAATTTGAGCGTAACTATAATTGGAGAGCATCTCTCTCTGTCTCTGTCTCGCTCTCTCTCTCTCTCTCTGTCTCTCTTTCTTTGATTTTTTTTTTCCTATATTCTCTAGTGATGGGTGATACTGCTGATTTTCTTTCAGAGTCAGCAGCAATTACTACCAAGCCTAGCATCCTTTTATACGAACAAACACTTTTTTGACAATAAAATGTGGAAATCTTTGCATAATTGTTTTTCTGTAATGAATGATTCTGAATTATTAGACCTAATCTTAACTGATACTTCAGAGCTGATGTACCTGTATGATAGTACGACTCTTTGTGTGTATCTGTCTGCGTGTTTTTCCCCACAGGGCCGGGTGCTGATAGAGAACGGTGCGCTCAGCATCTCCTCTCTGACCCTGTCTGATGGAGGGATGTATCAGTGTGTGGCGGAAAACAAACACGGCATCATTTATGCCAGTGCTGAACTGGTGGTGCTAGGTAAGTTTCACTTTTCACTCTGCTGAAAGAAAATATTACACAGAATCTCACTTTTCACTTGTATAATTGCCAATTTATATAAAGCATTACCGGAGTACTGATTAATGTTCATCAGGCCATGATAAATACAGAAATCCAAAAATGGATGATTTGTCTTCTACAATTTCACATAGTGGGGGCACGGTGGCTTAGGGGTTAGCACGTTCGCCTCACACCTCCAGGGTTGGGGGTTCGATTCCCGCCTCCTCCTTGTGTGTGTGGAGTTTGCATGTTCTCCCCGTGCCTCGGGGGTTTCCTCCGGGTACTCCGGTTTCCTCCCCCGGTCCAAAGACATGCATGGTAGGTTGATTGGCATCTCTGGAAAATTGTCTGTAGTGTGTGATTGCATGAGTGAATGAGAGTGTGTGTGTGCCCGGCGATGGGTTGGCACTCCGTCCAGGGTGTATCCTGCCTTGATGCCCGATGACGCCTGCGATAGGCACAGGCTCCCCGTGACCCGAGGTAGTTCAGATAAGCGGTAGAAAATGAATGAATGAATGAATTTCACATAGTCACCAGTCTAACTTAGCACTGTAACTGGCCTCTATGCTGATGGAGAAACTAAAAAGCTATCAAAAGTTAAACTTTCACATTGCGCTTAACTCATTGTTGTTTATTATCATTCTCATTCTAAAGAGGTTTAAATGGAAAGCAAAATAAATTTAGCAGAAACAAAGTCATACAGTTGATTTGTGCTTGTACCCAATAAAACGCAATCAGGGCACATCCTTTTTATACAATTTACAACATGTAACATAAGCCTATCTTTTGTTTTTTTCTTTGCAATCCCTTTCCCTGACGTCCACCATTATCTCCTGATAATTAGATACTTTCAAACTCTGTAATACTGCTCATATTTTAAAATGGCATCAAGACAACATACGCTGGGTCCATGGTCTAATTCTTAGCCAGCGCTCTGTATGAAAACTGCCTTCTGAAAGGTTAAAAGGTTATTGCTGTAAGGTTTTCTAGTACATGCATTATAAACAATTGTACTTCAGGTATGCTGAGTATTTTACCTTTCATTAATTATCCTGTGTTAAGCAACTTGTTTTGAGTATTCTGAGTACCATAAATATACAGTAACATGATAATATGTAAAATACCTGAATATTACATGAAAATCAGGATGTTTCAGCACTGAAAAAAAAAACCTGATAATAATAACTGAAGTGCATGCAATAGTGAGGGGAAGATACAGGGCACTAAAAAATCTGAAGTTGGATATTAATGGATGCATGGTCAACTATGCAACAAACTTAAAAAGCCCAGAAATGATTACAGAGCTGGAAAAGATAACAGTTCCTACTCAGGTGCAGAACATCCAGACCTGTCCTGTATTATCACTGATGTAAAAACCCTTTGTACTGTATTTATCCAGTCATGGTTGTTGACACTGCAAATATTCAAATAAGAAGGTAAACGTAAAACAAGATAAACCAGGATTCTGTTTCATCTTCTGGGTTTACAATCACCCATGCTTAACTATTTCAAGTGTGAAAAACCTTTCTTCTGAGTTTCAGAATGTTATTTTACCCTCCTACCTCACTCCCCTCAGGCACATATTTTAATCTCCTGTTTCAGTGCTCAAACCTCTGAATTTTACTTTAACCCAAAACATCATGCCCCAGACTGGCACGCTAGTCATCAATGATGCTACCTATCTTAGTGCTTCCTTTCCAGCATCACTATTTGCCTCATATTGATTTGGACTCTTTGACCAGCTTTGTGCTGTAGTCTTTTCTTTCTTGGGTTTGTGTGCGTAAATCAGAGAATATCGATCAGTGCTTTTTTCCTATGCAACTGAATCCTACATGGCATGTTACAATCACTGATACAAGACAGCTAGGTCATAGCTCAAGTACAAAAAGAGGCAGAACAAGCTTCTGTACAGTAGGTCAATGGTATCACTTATGTTAAATCTCTGAAATTCTAACAGAAAAAGTCTAAAGGCTGCAGCGCATGAAGTTGCTGGTGTTTTTTTCCTGACATGGCGTTAATCCTTATCTGCTCCGGATTCTCTCTTTCCTTTGTAGCATCACCACCCAGCTTTTCCGAGAATCCCCTGAGGAGCATGTTGAAGGTCCGTGCTGGCAGCGAGGTGACTTTGGACTGTAGACCACAAGCTTCACCCAAAGCTGTCAGCCTGTGGAAGAGAGGAAATGAGCTGATCCAGAAAAATGAAAGGTAAACTAAAAATAAAAGAGAGACTCCTAAATGCCAGCAGAACAACGTCATGCTATCATCCGGTGATTTGCCAGTGTAAATCACAGTGATGCTACAGCTATCTTGGGCCAGGATTGCAGGGAGCGTGATTGGCTGTGCTCTCCGGGCCTGGATAGACGACATCCTCACACTTTTCTGTTAATCATAGCCCTTTTCTCATAGCCAATTGTTTCAGCTCACGTATGTGGAAAAGGGCAGATAGCACTTTCTATCTTCCACTTGTTTGCAGCATAAGCACCAGTTCAAAATGATGTAGCTAGATTCATGTCTCAGAGGAAGGGATTTTTGTTTTATATTTCCCAATAGCTGTCATTTGTTTCATGCATATTTTCCCCTAATAAACAGAAGAAAAGGGTAAGGAAGGATTATGCAAATAAATGAATAAATAAATAAATAAATAAATTAATGAATTAATTAATAATCATCACAGTATATAGTAGAAAAGTGTATTTACTGGCCAGCTATTGTCATCTCTTTCAGATTTTCTGTCTTCCCCAACGGAACACTAAAGATTGCCAATGTGACTAAGCAGGACGGAGGCATTTACACATGCATTGCCAGAAACCAGTTTGGCAGTTCAAGTACAGCAGGCCGCCTGCTGATCACGGGTGAGTTGCACCCAAATGTCACGCTTTTCACAATCTTTTTTTAAGTTAACGATCTGAAGTATCAAAAAAAACGAATTCTTGTTGATTCGGTTAATGTCCTGGTGACAGTTCCTCATTCTTCATTATTTATGCATAGCTTGTGTCCTTTCTTGCTTTTCAAGTGCCACATTCAGAGGAATGTCAGGCTCTCTGTTTTCCATTATAATTCACTTATAAGTCTCCTTGGTAGCAGTAAAAGTATGAAAGCTTGTGATAAGGAACGGTGTAAATTACTGAGATTCCAGGTAATGAAAACAACAGCTTCAATTTGCATTAGCCTACCTACCGACTATGTAGTAATTCATATCCTGCTTTAAAATCTTTGTATAATTATCTACCTTTGGCAATTTCCTTGTTTCTCTCTTTTTTTTTCTTATTTTTTTTTGAACGGGCTTTTACATAAAAGCTTTACACAAATTTTCCTGTTACGCCATCTAGCCATTAGCCAAGAAACGGAAGATTAACGTGAACATTTTTGTGCCTAATTGCGTACCACTTGCTGAGAATTAGATTTTTTTTGCTAATAAAATCAATAAGTTAACCTATGTAATAAATAAGTAATAAATAATGCATTTCTAATGTATGTTCCAATTCAAATTCCTTTGATGTACTAGTATATACTGTGCATGGCTCAGGCCTGGGACACTCAGGCTTTTTCAAAACATCTAAATTTAGAAACATTTATTCTATTATCTATTAACATTTAAATCCAGTGTTCTATAATATTATCTTTCTGTGTTTTAGTCTTGTACCTCTTTTAATTAATAGATTAAATAGCAAACATGAATTCATAAGACTCACTTTGTAGTTAAGGTTAGCTCTTCATTAGTCCATGATGCCTTTTCCTCATCATTAGTTTAAAGATCAGTAAGTATTAATTCAGGTATTATTGCAGGATTATTTTTTTTATCATATATGTACAGTTAATACATAATAAGTAATATAAAGTAAATATAATAACAATAATAATAATAATAATAATAAATAAATATAAAGTGTTGCCATGTAAAAAAAAAATAAATCTAATAATCTGATACATGGGAGGGTTAGATATACAGTACAGAACATGTGAAGTAGCTCATAATATTTAATTTATGTACACAATCTAATATTTCCTATATTTTCTATATTGGTGTGTGTGCCAATTTGGGTGATGCAGTAGGTCAAAGCTCCAGGTTCAATGAAGGTTTTGATGTCCACCAACTCAAAAGGATTCAAACAACATGATTCAGTTTAGTTTCTCTCGTTATTAGATTTCTTGACATGTTAACATATGTAATAAATGGAGTCATAAATAAGTAATAAATAGACTTTCTAAGGTTTGTTGTTTTAATAATGTACAGGGTCATGTTTTCTAGAAAAATTTTAAAATGTTTGCATAGTTAATAAAGTGTGATGGCAGAATTATATTTCAGAAGCTGCCATGTGATGACATGGGCAGAACAGTTATATAGCAGGGTTGCTGTGTTAACGTTTTGCATATTGTGAAGGTAGATGAGCTTGCTATGCCAATTTTCATCTATTTCTTTATTCTATGGATGGTATAGGCCAGGGGTTGGCAACCCGTGGCTCTTTCATCCATCTGCTGCGGCTCCCTGTAGATTTGGAAAATAAATATTTAATTTAAATTTATTTTATTTTAGTTTGTTAGTATTTTAAAAAATGTAATTCTAAATTCTAAGATTGTGATGCTCTTGTAACATTAAAAAAATCGTGTTTAATTTTTGGGTCGCTCAAAATATGCGTCATAACCGCCGACTTGTGAAATCCGACGCATTTTTGGTTTGCTGCAGCCAGCAAGTTAAAATTTTGATGTTATAAATACGAAGAGGACTCAGACATTGAACATATTATTTGAAAGTAACCTTCAACCCAGCGTCTTTTTTGTTAAGGTTAGTTCAAACTGTTCAAAATATTTTTGTTTGCTTGCAGAAATAAAATTTCGTTTACTCGGTAGCAGTTCATTGATTTCATAAATGCAACAAACTACAGTTTTTTCTACTTTCCATAAAGGTAAAAAACGATATATGCAGTGTTATCTTCATTTTAGATGTCAAAGGGGTTTTGTGGCTCCCTGTGTTTTTTTTTACATTTACATTTACATTTACATTTCTAGCATGTAGCAGACGCCTTATCCTGAGTATATAAAAGCAATAAAGCACTTCTATTCTGATATGGCTGTTTTTATGGAAAGTTTTATTTTATAGAACGGTGTATTCTCAAATGTTATTTTTGTGCTAGAAGATATCTTTTGAGGTGAGTGTGTGCTCATTTAGGCATGCAGTTTGAAGATTTTCTTGCTAGCTACATTTCTCTTGTAGCTCCAGGGCAAAAAAGAAGAATTAAACCTCAGCCCACTATACATGTCTTGGCTGATTGACTACTAAGGTTGTAAATTCATATTCATAGAGAAGCTGAATAATGTTCAAATCCCTGACTGTTTCCTTCCTATATGCACCCCTAATAGTACTATAATTGTGCTGTTAATGTCATCTTGATTGGTATGCTTATTAACCTCTAATCTGCTATTTCCTCATTAAACTGCATGGTGGATCAAGTGTTTCCTTTCTTTTTTATTCATTTCCTCCATTAAGTCGGGTATGCGGTTAATTGGTGGTTTTGTGTTTCAACTAAAAAAAAAGTCACAACCAATGAGTGTATGTGTATAGACTAACCCTGCTCATGAATATTCTCCTAGACTTAAAGCTGTAGTTTCCCATTTTTATTTTGTATAAAGCAAAAAATGTTGACCATCTTTAATGTACTATAAATTAATTAGCATGACCGTCCTCTCTGAAGACACAGTCCACAGTTTCCAAACCCTCAACTCAGTGGCTTTAATCAATGTAGCCTCCTGCATTACAGTCACCATTGAGTAGAACAATAGCGCTTAACCTTTTCGCAGGCGCAGGCCAGATAAAAAAAGAAATGAAATAGATGTATCGTAACGCTTCACAATAGCACTACATGCATATTCATGCACTAATATTAGCCTATATAATACTATATTTGCTTAGGGCATTTACTAATCACAGACCAGTGTAGAGCTAAACATAACTATGTATGTTAGTACAAGTCAATCAAACATGCTCTGAAAGCAAGAATATGAATTAGGTTTATCATATAATTTATTTATTTATTTATTTTTTATAATTTGCCATATGCAGCTGTGTACATAAACATCACTGGAGGGAGCTGACATTTATTAACTAAGTAGATGATATCTATTAACATTAAAGGTCTAGTGTTCTGTGTTCTATTTAATTGAGTTTACCTCTGTGTTAATTAATACTTTAAGTAACAAACATGTAGTAACATGTAGTTAAGGTGGTCATTATTCACACATGAAATCATAAATCGTAGACACATGTCGTTACATGGTACATGGGCTACACTAGTGTCCAATTGTTTACCTGTCTGACTGAACCCATCTAAATCCCTACACTGAAACACAAATATGTCTTGTTCAGTACTTAGCTCCAAGGGCTCTCCTCATGGTTTTAGTATTTCATTTACATGCACAATCTAATATTTACTGTAATTCCTTCCTTCATTATGGTGTGTGTGTGGTGATATGGGTGATGCAGTTGAGGCAGCCTTACTGTGTCAACCTACAAGTTCAATCCTGAGCTCATGTTTCTGCCTGTGTTCTAAAGAAGAACCAGTGGATGGATTTATTATCTATTTATAGATAGATAGATAGATAGATAGATAGATAGATAGATAGATAGATAGATAGATAGATAGATAGATAGATACGTTTAGTACTTAATTTATTTAAGTGCTTACTGAATTAACAATATGTAAATTTTATTTTGTATTTATCATTTACAACATATTTGGCTCAATATATTTGCTCAACATATTCCTACTGGTTCCTGACTTTTCCTGACTTTTTTTTCTAGTTAATTATCAAAAAATAAACCAATTAAACATAGGGATAAAAGACTTGAATTTATTAAAATAATATGTTTTTTTTGCCAAATTAGAAGGATCAAGATCAAGAATTTTCCAGAAAGCTATTTTTTTCTGCTCCATTATTCTTTTTTATTAAATGCTTTTTATATTAAAATGTTTGGTCTCTGAATGCTGGCACCAGCACAAATCCTAATTCAATGCAATGTAATGTAATATTTCTATAAAGCATACTATTTTATCACAGTGTGTATGGCTATATGAAAATAGTATAAGATAGCAGGACACGATAGCCTCCTGATAGTATGAGTTGTACGGCTCTGATCAGATGGCCCTGTTTGTGTTGTGCAGAGCCGAGCAGGATTACACAAGGACCCAGCAGCATGGAGATTATGGTGGGTGAGAGTATCGTACTGCCCTGCCAGGTATCTGTGGATCCGGCGCTGGACGTGAGCTTCTCCTGGGCCTTTAACGGCCAGCTTATTGACTTTGAGCACGACTCAGAGCACTTCGAGAGAGTCGGCGGAGTGAGTAAAAAAACAGCACTGTTTTCTGGCAGATAGCACTGTTATTCTGCCCAGTATCATGAGAATGAGTTTGGCCAAATGTACTGCTTTGTTTGAAATTCCTGAAATATCATATTACATAATGTGCTCAGAAATTAATTATCCCTAATCTTCTAAGAATCTACATTTAACTTTGGTAGTTAATGTAATAACGGGCTGTTCAAACTTATCCACAAAAGAGACACCGTGAGTGCAGGTTTTCTTTCCAGTCAAGCTGATGATGTCCATTTTTTTAATCAGTTGATCTTGGCTTTCAGTAGACTATCAGGTGTGGCTTCTGCTTGGTCTAAATGAAAACTTGCTCCCACACCGACCCTTTCTGGATAAGATTGGTTATATTTCATTCAATTATGCTAACAGTGAATAATAGCTCTGACGGATTAGCGGGCTCTCATTAGTGTACTATGTACTACCAGCTGCTAACAACAATCCATTGTTAATATTAACTGTCAGATTAGTATTTGTGTTAGACTGTAATGGTACTTTTATTTAACCAATTTTGGATATTCAATAATAAAAAAAAAATATAAAATATTCAAATAACATAATAAGTGATCATTCATAAATAATAAAAGATTTCTGGATATTACATGGGGCATGGTTAAAATGTTTGCCTCGTGCCTCAGGGGTTGAAGTTTCTACTCTCTCCTCTGTTCTGTGTTTGTGGAGTTTGCCTGAGCTTTCTGTGCTTCAGCAGTTTCCACCTGGTACTCTGGTTCTATCCCAGGTTCATAGACATGCGTTGTAAACAGATTGGCATCTCTAAATTGTCAGTATCCAAATTGTGTGTGATTGTGCCCTAGAATGTATTGGCCCCTGGCACCCCAAGACCCCTGAGATCCTCCAGGCTCCTTGTAACTCTTTGTAGGATAATCACTACAGAAAATGGATGGATGGATAGATAGACGGATGGATAGATGGATATTACAGCCTAGTGTTTAATGTATAACGTTGTTGGATGCAAAGTGTTCCCATTATTCCTGTCGTTGTAAGTGAGCATTCCAGATGGATTTACTTTACTTGTTCTGGGTCACTCGATTAATGACCTACATTGACTATAAATTAACTAACATCATTTGGAACAGTCGTTGTGTTACAATTTTCCAAAAAGGAAAGGGGCCATATCAATGCTTTTTTCCCCCCATTTTCACGTTCTCTTCTGCCTTAAATTCTAATTTTTGCCCCTCGAGGGAGCATATTCCTTATCATCAGGCTTTGCTGTAATTGAATTTGCATACCTATTTATGTAGCTTGAGTCCTGAAATAATTTCATAATGAGTTTGCTGGCATGAAACAAAGGCAGTGATGATTTGAAATCCTGCCTCGAATTGCCCGATAAGACCCAAGGCTTTTTATTTAATGTGTTCTGTTTTAAACAAAGAAGATTTTTTTTTTTTTGTTTTGTGCCAATTGCTTGAAAAGAAAAAAAAATAATCACTGAATGGGATTGATTATGTGTGTAGTTGCAAATTTTCATTACAAAAAACAAAAAAATAAAACAGAAAAATAAAAAAAAAAATGCTAGGTTTTATATTCACTTGATATCTTGGAGATATCAGCAACTTACACTGACACTGCTTGTAATGAGATGCTGTTTTTGTCACTTAGTGTGACTGGTGCTTTTTGAGATTATCACTTCTCATCTCATCTGCTTTGGCTGCATACATTGCCCTAATTTAACAGTGGACTACTCCCTGTCCGGCTGGCATAGCTGAAATTTTAAACCTGTCACTCCTCATTGCCAGCTGCCTGCATCCGTTTTGTTCGTTTGGGACTGGAGCTTGTCACACATGAGGAAAGCTGTTAACGGCAGCACACCCATGGCCTTCACGCACCGCTCCATGGATCTGAAGTGTGAGCTGGGACAGGTCTCCAAAAGCAGAGGAAATTTTCTTTTACTTGTGTTGCTAAACCAGATTACCCTTGAATGAATCATACACACAATCCACACAGAGGTTTTTTTTTTTTTTTTGAAGCACCAAGCCGCATTTTGACAGGGACTCCAGTAGAAGAAAAATATTCAGGCTTCTTTCTTCTTTTCAGCTTTTTACTACCCATGTGATAAAATGCAGATCAGCAGTATATGGCTGTTTTTACTGCCTTTATTTTTCTCATTTCATTTTATTTAATTGTGACTTTTGCACATAGCTGACCTCCTCAGAATTGCTGGTTTGTAGCTGATGTAGTCACGGAGCACAAAACAGTCACAGTCCACCATTCAATATGGTAAAATTCAGTTATTCAATACTAGAGCACAGCCGAGTTGTTTTAAATTTTTTCTTTGTTGTGAAATCCCAAGCCCTGTTTCATATGTCATGCCGGTGTAACATCTATCTCTGAAAAAAAGACGATTATAGATAACAATGCAGTCTGTGCTGTTTATTCCCTGTGGTGATCATGTGCATTGTGTTTTATCAGGAACAACGTGAGTCCTCGTTATGTGCATCTTGTCGCCTTATCCCCCCTCCGCTTATATAATTAGGGAATAATTAGTGTCTTGCCAATTAGCCAGAGCGTGTTTGTTTTAGTGGGCTCTCATGCATCACACAGAGCTTGATAGGAAATATTACCTGAAGGCTGTCGTCATTGTGCAGTCTGTTCTGTCTTACAGAAGTGCCAGCTTTGTCCCACAACTCTGAATTATATCAGAATAGCTGTATACTCTATCATAATTAAAAATATTCATCCAAGATATTAGTGTTTTAAGCAATATTTAAGACAAAAACACAGTTCTCTTACATGCTTGGGGATGCTCCTAAGTAAAACATAATATAGAGGGACTTAAATTACATTCTAGTTTTTTATTTAACTTAAACATAACCCCATAGAGGAGAGCTGGCTCAGATGTAAATTTCATTCATTCATTCATCTTCTACCGCTTATCCGAACTACCTCAGGTCACGGGGAGCCTGTGCCTATCTCAGGCGTCATCGGGCATCAAGGCAGGATACACCCTGGACGGAGTGCCAACCCATCGCAGGGCACACACACTCTCATTCACTCACGCAATCACACACTACGGACAATTTTCCAGAGATGCCAATCAACCTACCATGCATGTCTTTGGACCGGGGGAGGAAAACTGAGTACCCGGAGGAAGCCCCCGAGGCACGGGGAGAACATGCAAACTCCACACACACAAGGTGGAGGTGGGAATCGAACCCCGACCCTGGAAGTGTGAGGCGAACGTGTTAACCACTAAGCCACCGTGCCCCCCAGAAGTAAATTTTATTTTATTTATTTATATTTTTTCGGTTTGACTTGAATTACCCAAACATTGTAGTGTTTATAGTTCATGAGTATACCTACAGAGATTTTATCTCTGCAAGTCGCCAGCTGCTGTACTGTGAAGTCACCAGTAGGTGTTCCTACTGCTGGTTGCTATAGTAATAACATTTATCAGTGGGTGGCACAACTAGCAAAATCACTTCCCCTTAAATGAAACATTCTAAAGAGAGATTTGGCATTTGTATATAAAACTCAGCAGTGTATTTATGCATCATATTATTGAGATGAAGGAGAAGCAGTGTGTGCTCTTTGCCATGGATCACATACACTCTGTTGATTCACCCCTGTTGGTAGTCGCTGCAACAATTTCCTCCATATTTGCATAACGTTAAACTTTTCTCAAATTAGTTGTGTCGCTGGAGACACCCACTGTTAGTCATCAACAGTTGTCGTCACACAATTATGAAAATCTATGGATTACTAGATCTGTGATATAATTTTAGGAACATCTATTGACCTACACATCCGTGCCATTATCTAATGCCAATTGTATGACATCAGCACAACATATAAAATCATGTAGATACAGTTTTTATGTAATGTTCACTTTACACATCAAAACAGCGATAAAAATGTAATTTCAGTGTCTTTTGCATAGGGAAGGTTGTTGGTGCTAGACATGCTCGTTTGAGTATTATTGTTTCCTGGGATTTTCACATGAACCAGTCTCTAGAGTTTTTACAGAATGGTAGGAAAAACAAAAACCATCATGTGATTGACACTTCCGTTGGTGGAAGCACCTTGCGGATGAGAGAGCTCAGAGGAAAATGAACAGACTGGTTCAAGCCAATAAGGATACTGAAACTGAAATAATGACTCTTTATAACTGTACCGAGACTGCAGTAGACGTACTAAAATGGGACAGTTGAAGATTAGAAAAGGAATCACTTGGTCCAGTCTTCGTATGTCGACTATTAGTGATACTGTGTCCACTATGGACTCAGATTCGTGTTCTTGGTACAAAGGAGTGGAACCTGATGTAATCTTCTACTGCTGTACAGGTAGCTCAGTGTTCTAAGATGCTTTTCTGCTCAGTCATGGCTTAAAAGTTTGATTTATTTGAGTTACTTTGTCCTTCCTGTTGGCTTGAATCAACCTGACCTTTTTACTCTGAGCTCTCTAATCAACTAGGCATTTCTACCAAAACTCATTTTTGGTGGTTTTTTTTTAAACACTTGAGACTGTTTTGTGTGAAAATCTTTGGCAAACCAGCATATCTGGCACCAACCAAAATATCACAGTTAAACTGAGACTACATTTTCCCCATTCTGATGAACATAAACCGAAGGTCCGTATCTCCATGAGTTTATACATTGCCATAAAGTGCTTAGTAAGTGTAGCTTTGAGGGTGGCTTTGAAAATATTAAGGAATTAAAAAAGGATCACTGCATACCCATTATACATATTTTGAGAAGTGCACACATAACTTATAAGCTCATCAAGGTATTATTTCGATCAGTATATTTATACCGTTACATCAAATGCGATCCATTCTCAAGCAGCTGAAGATTGCTGAAGAGAGCTGAAGCTTAAGAACAGGTGTTACAATTATAATGCGTGCCGCACACACGATCGCTCAAAGGCTTGCAAACAGAAAAAGCTTGCAGAGAATGAAGTTCACAATTAATGTAGCATAAACAGATTTCAGCTTTTGAACATATAAGTAAAATAATCAGAAAAGGACTTCTAAAGTACATGGCAGTAAAAATGTCCATGAACAGTTTATGAATTCCACTGAAAAGAAGTAAAAAAAAAAATGAATGAATTTCTGTAATATATGCATGTAATGCATGTGCATGTATGCATTTAGATAACACAAGCCTGTCAAAAATGTGCCTGTGACTAAAAATCGCATGATGGTAAGTCCACAACCTTAACATGACCTCCAGTGACGCACCTATTTCCAGACAAAAATACTTAATTACCAATGACGTTCATTTTTTGACATACATGTTTTTTGATATTTAGTCCCTCCACGATTTCACAATTTTACCATCAGAGGAATTAACGCAAGACTCTGTGCTATTCTGGGGTGCATGCATTTTTTTCAAAATTATCACCACAAACACCTCAAGCTGCATCACAAATTGGGGGGGATGCAGGACCAAAATCAAACATTTTTGGGTGCAGCAAAAAAAAAAAAAAAACTCTGGAGGGACTGGATCATGTTTTGACCTCAGCCTATTCCACATTTATTGATTAGTCTCGTTGCCTGCTAAACGTATCTCAGTATTGCCTCTGGTTTAGTTTGCCACATTGGTTTTTAGAATTTTAAAAATCACCTGCATCCTTCCATCTATCCTCTTCATGACAGTCAGAGACATTTTGCTGCATTCGTGAGTGACGCCAGGCTGATCAAATACGCCATGGATAAACTGTTTTTGTTTTTTTTTATCCAAACACAAGAGAGATGGTGAACATCATCACAGCAGACATGGATACATTAGAGTCTAACATTTAAGGGTTATTCTTTCTGAGCTGAAGTCAGAGTCTGACTCACTGACACCCACGATGCTCACAAATTGGTAGCAGAAGCCAAAATGCTGCCTCATTTATTTATTCCTAGCACTTATTTTACTGTTTCTCATATAGTAAATGCCTGTTTGTGCCTGACTATGTCTCTGTCAAAATGAATAACACACATGCCACATCAAATTCCTTAAGAAAGAAGTAAACAAATAAACCAACTGATAATCCACTGATAATGAATACATGTTTACCCATAATGCTATGTGCTAGATACTGTAGTAGAAACGACTGCACACTAAGAAACAATTTGAAGCGTTGTCTTTGAAGTAACGCCTTTGATTTGTTGTATAATGCATAAGAAACCATGCCAAGAAGTCAGATGAACAGTGGGGTCTTGCTAAAGAGTGGGAGGGATTGATTTGTTTTGACTTGAACAATGGAGTTTCATGGTTACTGCTGTTCTCTTATGCTTTATTGAACACAGAAGTTTGCCGGGGACCTCATGATTCGTAATATTCAGCTTAACCATGCCGGGAAGTATGTCTGCATTGTTGATACAGATGTCGAGAGCTTGTCTGCGGATGCAGTCCTGATTGTGGAAGGTAACTTCTTTAGCTATTATATGTACTATATGCTTTATGAGTTGTTATTTCAAAACCACAAAGCGAGATACTGAATGATTATGTATGTAGATTTGGACTGCATGAAACCTATAAAAGCTAGAACTTGAAACCCTACATTTATAAAATATTTATTTAAACAGGTGTCAAAAGTATAGACAGGTTTTGTTCATTTTTATGTCATGCTGACATAAGACTTGAGTTGGAAATTAATTTTGCTTAGTAGTTTTGCTATGATACGCTCCAGAGTAAAACGTATGATGAAAATTTGAAGGCCGCTGACAAAACTTTGAAGGCCACTGTCACTCACAATCTTTAAAAATTGGAAGCAGATGCCAATATATGTTTTTATTTTACTCTTCCTTGTATTTGCCTATTTGTATCTTATCCAATCTTTGTCAAAGTGAGTAACTGCCACATCGAATTTGTTGAAAAAATGTTACTCCTAATAACCTTCGGTAGGTGTTTATGAAAATTGTTTCAAAAGCAGAAAATAAAAATAAAAAACAGCACTTTTAGACCCAGAGCAAGTATTCAACCTCTGTTGATGCATTATAATGAATTAAAAATCTAAATAACTTTATGTAGCAATGTGTGATATAAACTTTATTTTATTATCCTTTAAATTTGCTACTTTGAGTTTTGAGTATTTTTAGTACAATTAGTAAAAATAACGGCAACCTTGTTGTTAATTCATTTCACTGCACTGTGAAGAAGGTGTGTGTATTATTGTGAATAAAGTCAAATTCAGTACATCATACGACTCAGGTTTTATATCAGCATCAACCACTGCATGATTCCTGTAACAACATTATGTTTATTGTGTATGCTTATGTAGGGTTTATGTCAGTTGTCATGAAATGCTTATGTGGGTGTCATGTACTGTAAACACCACACTAAGCCTCTTAAAGTATCAGTTTTTATTATTCACTTGTTAATCATAAAGCTTTTTTTTCAATAGCCACAGTGTATAATTTAACAACTAGAGTAAAACAAATAGGATATATATGTTTATATGAAATCATGAATGTCACTGGTGGGTCCTAGGAGTTTAAATCTTGAAGGAAATAGTTGCCCTTGAAGTATCTCAGCTATGTCGTGCCATAACACCATATTCATTGTGCTGGTTGTACCAGGCATTTAAAAATGGAGTTGTTTCGTCATAGAGGATGTTTTTAATCAGCTGAGTTGGTATGACCCAGTCTCAGAATGGCTAGCACACGGGAAAGCATTTAAATAGCACAGAAAGAGGCAATCTGAGGTAGAAATGTCCAGAGTATACACAATGTGTATGTGCACTGCATACACAAGCCTCCCACACAGGCCCAAATTTACATTTGCAGGAATGTACATTCTTTCCGCATACATTCTTCCCCCTTCCCAAGTTGTTTGTACAGGCTCCAGGCTAGGATCAGCTTTGCTACCACATAAAACTCAATTGATTGAAGCATTTATAGATGCTGATCCAGCCTCCTCCTCAAACTCAGCTGTTGTGTTTGTCAGGTCCACCCGGTCCCCCAGACAGAGTGATGGTGGAGGAGATTACAGATTGCACAGCACAGCTCTCCTGGAGCCCTGGAAGAGACAATGGCAGCCCCATCACTGGTTATGTCATCCAGGGCAGAACACCTTTCACCGTAGGCTGGCAGGCTGTGGACACAGGTACTACAAATCCTTTCTCAGTAAAAAAAAAAAGACAAAAACTGTAGGACTCTGTTGCAGTAAGACATTTTTTAATAACAGTGTGGTTAAAAAAAATCTGAATTCAGGGCACTCTGGACTGAAGACACCAAAATGAGTGTGGTCTTAATACTTTATATATCAGGGTAAACACATCACCAGCCACTTTGTTACATACGTATGTATCCCCGCTCACTCATGCTGTTATCCAATCATGGGTGCAGCACAGCACACGCAATCTTTCACATGCATGTTTGTTGGTGCCAGATGGGCTGTTTCGTGTATGTCTAAAACTGTTGATCTCCTGGGATTTTCACTTCTGGGATTTTCACAATGTCACCCAGATGAAGATGAGTTCCTATTTGATTCTGGTTCTTCTCAGGTTTTCGTCCACATATCTTTTCAGGGAGTTTTTCTTTTAACCTTCTCCTCTGGCTTGTTCATTACAGATATATTTATCCATTATTTATCCATTTATACATTTTATACAATATTCATTACTATAGAAAAATACTGAATAGAATTAAAAACAAGAAACATCCAGAGAGAAGCAGTTCTGCTGGTGGAAACACTTGGTGAACAAGAGAGGTTAGAGGAACATGGTCAGATTAGTTAGAGATTCAGTCTTTACAATGGCGATAAGCAGAAAAAACATCTCAGCTTACACAGCATGTCGAATACTGAGGCAAAGCAGGAATCTGACGCTACAATGGGGGGTATTCAGTCAAATGGAACAGTAAAATAATCAGAAATCTTTGTACCTTGAACAAATTGATGATAGTTCCAAGGTAATATTAAAATAAAAAAATAATAATAACAAACCTTGTAGACTCCAAAATTGAAGACAGTCCAAAATTCTGTGTCTTAATAAATTTAGCTTTTTGCACGGCTCAGCTAGTCTGGATTTTATTTTGTTTTGCAGTGTGTATATATTTTACTTTTCTGGTTAATGTTTTTGCAAGCTTTTTTTTTTTTTTTTTTGCTGAAAACCGCAAGTGTCATTTCATTGGCAAGCATTTCAGTTCATTCCCAGGCATACAGGTACTACATGAAACTTAATCTATAATTCCAATTCAAACTTTGTTAAAACCAGTAAGCAAAGCAAAATCCAATGGTCAAGATGGAAGGAAGAACCTTGCAATTCAATAATGTCTTGGCACTGAGAAAGCTATAGCTGTGGGAAGTTGTTATGTAATCATTATAAGTGCTTTCTATAATTCTATGCTCACTCAGTTCCGGAGGTCATCAACGGCAACACGCTGACTGCTACGGTGGTGGATCTGAATGCCTGGGTAGAGTATGAGTTCAGGGTGCTGGCCAGCAACAGTGTAGGAATGGGAGAACCAAGCCCTCCCTCTGCTAAAACCAGAACTGAAGATGCTAGTGAGTGTTTCTGAACACACATACATTTATACCATACACAAATATGTTAAATATATGTCATCAACGGTATTGAGCTTTTATTCTGAGATTTACCCAAAGCAATGCAACGGGAATATGAATATTATACGGCAATTATACTTTGTTCTAGACAAAACGACATGCTAAATTATGTGGGAAAGTGTTGCAGTAGCACCTGCCTTTCACCTAATTGTAATTTGGCTTGTTGGTGATTAAATTTCGAAAGATATGTCAGTTTTTAGGAGTGCACAGTATGTTCCCATGTTCTCCACCCAGATTCATATTATTACAATTCTATTACGATTTTTCTATAAAAAAAAAAAAAAAAAAAAAAAAAGTTGCCTAATTTTGCCTGTGCAGTTATGTCCAAAAATGGTGTTTTCCAGTAGCATCTATACCACTGCCTATAACACGTGCACCTAAGTCAATGAATAAACCTAAAAGGATAGAATAAAGGGATTTTGTAAAAATCCTCATTTATAATAATAGTAAAAAAAGAAAAAAGGGTAGATTTATACAATGATATAAACAGAAAACATTCAAATGAACATCTGTTAGTAGTAGAGTGACTTGCCAATGTATTGTTACATGAAATGTGCTCATCACATTAATTAACACACATCACTCCAATTGGTTTTAAATTAACAATATGGCTCTCACCCTTATTAATTCAGCTTATAAAGGAGCAGACAATCCAGCAGACTGTAGCATGTTTTCTTTTTTATTGGTCTTAAAGGTGCCCTTCCACACAAAACCGTTTTTACTTGGATTTTTTGATATGTGTTAGGTCCATATGTGTGTGTGTTGTGTCGTGAATTTGAAATCGAACTGCTACCTCCCCGGTCAGTTCTAGCCACTTAAAAGAAATAAGGGAAGAAATCAGGTCAGTTGGAAAAGCTGCTCAGTGTGACGTAGTAATGATTGAGCTGATTGCTATTCATGAGCTCTCCCACTTGAGACCGCGCCCCCAGAATTCGTGTAGCTCAGTGTTTCATATACAGCAAGGATGGCTGAACGTCAACGGGCTTGTGAAGAAGCCATTCTGCCGCAATTCAAGGTGATTGTAAACAAATTTCCTCTAGCTTAAGCTACTTATTGCGCTGGGTGAATGAATAGTCATACTCTCATATCCTAGCGGGTAGCCAATCGGAGCCAAGCAGCATAGCTCATTTAATATTCATGAGAACTGGCGCAAATCGAGCTGAGTCTTCCTGCAGGCTTTCTATACCACACTAGAATGGCTTGAAACAAGGTAACCAAGGCATTATTTCAACAAAAAAATGTTACAGAGTCCATGGTAAACTTCAGACATTACCACAAAAGTAATGAAATACATGTGGCAGGGCACCTTTAAATGGTTTATTGTATAAAGTTCTTCCACAAAGGATTTTACTTGCAAGCCTCACTGACTAGTAAACAATGTTATAGGGTTTGACATAAGGACAACTGAAGGAGCTTTAACTTTTTAAGGTTAAGGTAAACTTTTCTAAGAGGTTAGAAGAACAGTAGCAGAAAGCATGGAACTTGAGCAGAGGTGAAAAATACTGCGTGTACTGCTGATAGTAACTGAGCAGGCCATGAAAACATTTATACAGTTAATTTATATAGTAAACTGCACACACAACTTAAGACACAATGTCAAGGTCCTAAGGTTGTACTTTTTTGTGCATGCATTTAACATGTTTATTATTATTATTATTAGTAGTAGTAGTAGTAGTAGTAGTAGTAGTATTTTTACAGTTAGTGAACTAATGAAATAATGGACAAAGTTTAATAGATTGTTTTAGGCAAGAAAGTAGTTTATAATTTAATCCATATAAATCAGGATATTTATCAGGTCCTGAAATATACTACATTGTTTTCTGAGTGTATTTACAGAATATGAATTTCAGCATTAAAAAATATAGTTAACATCAAACTGTCAGACATCAGTGCTAGACTTAATCCTGCTCTTCACTCAGTCTGATATTAGACAACAGAAATAGTCTGAGTTTAGGATTCTGTATAACTGTCTGTAACTGTTAGACAAAAGTCTTAGTTGCACTTAAATCCATATGTACATCTAAGGTCTGAATACCAAAATGTTCAAAAGTTTCAGTATTAACACTTAACTATGTGAGTACAACTCTGAATATCCAGCTCTTAGTAAATACATTTATATCTAACAAAAAACCCTGCATCAGTGACTGTGACATACTAAACATCTAGAATTGACAACTCATTAACACACCCACATTTTATTCTCACTACCTCAAAAGAAAGCATTGGTCACAAACTCTCTTATGTACTGAAGCACACTCCTTATTCGCACACACATACAGTGAAAAAGTGTTTGTGTGTGTGAGAGAGAGAGAGAGAGAGAGTCGATGTGACAGTCAAGCCCAGCATCTCATTTCCTCAAGATTTGCAAACATATAATGAGTGTCACTACCAGTCAGCCTTAATACACTTACAGATAACAGACTCACTTAGCGTGTTCAATTTCCCACTCCCACATTCCCAGAAGTAAGTCTTTCTCCATGTAAAAGGAAAGATTCAATCTTGACAATTCAATCTTGTAGCAATCATTCTGAGTGTCAGAACTATCATTCCTGAGTGACGACTCTGATTGTGTCGCTGGCTTTAACCCTCACCTTTTGAACACTACTTACCACTGGATGTCTTTTTGACTGCAATTGTGACACTTAGAAATCTCAGCTGTTTCACCATTATCTCAATTTGACTAATATTGATTGAAATAAAACACAACCCCCCTTGCAGATGCTTGCAAATCCTGAGTGTAATTAGAGATAGAGGATGTGACAGGAACTAAACCGACTCTGTCTCACATTTACAAAGACCAATTACTATACTTTTTTTTTTTATTTTACTCTCAAGTTAAATGACCTGAACATAATATTTGTATTTTAAATGTGGTATGTTTCATATATAAAAATAATTTAAATACAAAAGTGTTTGGTAAATACAAAAACATTCCACTTTTCCATATTTGTATGTAAGCAAAACATAAAGCTTGATTTATTTATTTGGATATATATCTGTTTTGTATATCTATCTATCTATTTATTCATTTATTTTTTCTTTATTCCTTATCATTTTTATTATTATTATTTTTCCCTGCAGTTCCTGATACAGCTCCCACTGATGTAGGAGGAGGGGGAGGAACCAAGTCAGAATTAGTGATAACATGGGAGGTAAGTCGTTCATCAGATTTTACTGTCTCGCTCTCTCAAACGGCTAGTCTAGGGCTTCTTGCTTAATTGTGTGGAATTGAACGGAGCCGATTTATGAGCTCTGCTGCTCCCGAAACCCTCCTCTCTCTGGGCAGGTTTTTCAGCTTCATTTCCTCCACTCCAAATGGGATTCAACTAAAGGGCCAGAAGGTTCCTTTGAAGTTTTTCGTCTCCCATAAATGGTTGTCAATGCACTGAAATCCCGATACAGAGGGAAGGACCTTTGGGAAAGGAAAAGTCCTCTATTTCATTACCAAAGGGCATCAGGGAGTGCTGCAATAGTGCTTTGCCTAAGGGCAGCTTCTAACGGGACCTATAACACAGGTCTAATTGAATGCATAAAACTTTAATGGATAAAATATTTAAAACTCACTTAAAATCATGTTGATGTAGGAAACGGTTCATTCACTGAGTTCAGCAAGGTAAGACATATGCGGCACAGTGGACAGTAATTTCTTCTTTGCTGTAATTTTCATGTTACTTTCCAAAATCCTAAGACGTCCACACATTTTACTGACAATATCAAAACTTATTTTTCCAAGTCAGAGAAAATAATGACTGTTCTGTGTGCCGTTGCAATGAATTCAGCAATTGGTTCACCTATTCTCACAAAAGCAAGACGTATAGTGCAGATTTATGAGATTTAGAACTTCAGAACAAGGCAGGAATTTTGTATTCAGCTTTGCTTGATGTTGCATTTTTAAAAGGATTATGAAAATGAATAGGAAAAATATAAATAATAAAAAAATATAAAAATATATATAGCTGTACATGTTATCATACTGAAGTGTGGGGTAGCCGGCGTGTTGGTCTCGATGTGTTTTAATATCACTACAGTCTTATGTTCCACCCCCAGCCAGTCCCAGAGGAGCTACAAAATGGAGAAGGCTTTGGTTACATCATTGCCTTCCGACCCATGGGCATGGTAACCTGGACCAGGGCAGTGATATCTTCACCTATCGTGTCGCGCTATGTTTTCCACAATGACACCATACCACCTTTCTCACCCTTTGCCGTCAAAGTTGGCGCGTTTAATAACCGTGGGGAAGGACCCTTCAGCTCCATCGTCACAGTGTTCTCAGCAGAGGAAGGTTAGTAAAACCCTGCATATTCTACACAATGTATACACTAACATTCATTTACAAAGATTATCAGCCATACAGCTTCTTTTGTATATCTAGTTGAAGTATCTAGGTATGTCATAATCTTGAAGATCTTTTATACTTTTATAGCAAGTCACAGCTCCTTGAATTACTCCTTCTAGACACAGCTCTGGTGCCTTACACTCCCAAACACACCCACCCTCAGCTGTGTGCCTCACACACAGGCATGACCTTGAATAGTAATGATGAACTAAGTTGATTTAGACAGCTCTTCCCCACACATACACTTCTGCAGCAAGGGCGTCAACCTGATATTAGTTATTACGGCAATAGATTACGGCAAATCCTGCCCGACATTTACGGGCCTGTCTGTGAGCTACAGTGTTAATTGAATTTGCCCAGCAGATTGTCTTCCTCCCTGCCAGTCACAGATCCCATTAAAATGAAGTGGGGGTTCTCACAGGTGTGTCTAGGGGGTTTATTCTCAGGCGTTAATACAATTCTGCGTGAGAAGTTGCCGAATAGGAGAACAAAAACCTTTCTGGTCTTTCCGCTTCATTTGCAGTGCCGAGCATAGCACCTGAGAGAGTTGTGGCTAGAAGCCTCTCCGCCTCCGACATCGAAGTCAGCTGGGAAGCGGTACGGTCGAGTCCTGAGAGAGTGCTCGGCTATGAGGTACAATGCTTCTGATATGATATGAATCCTTAACAGTCAGTCTAGCTTGGCAGGTTCTAGATCTTTTTGCAAATATGAACAACAGTGGATTGGCTAGCTTGTGTGTGTGTGTGTGTGTGTGTGTGTGTGTGTGTTTGTGTGTGTGTGTGTGGGGGGGGGGGGGGGGTTCTGCAATTGACAGCTATCCTTTCTTATCCCTTGAATATGGAAGAGAGAAAGGAAAAACCAAACAAAACAATACAACCACAACATATCAGTAAATGTTTCATTTTAGTTTCAAATAATCACATATTATCCTTGCTAAATTTCAAATGGGATTAAAAGTTTTATAAAAATTTCACATTTTTTCTTTGTTATATTCCTAATATTGTATGACAGTAATAAACAATCATTGATGGTGCATTCAACATGTTCCAGTTTCATGATAAACAAATCTCGGCAGCCCTAGTACACAATAAGACAATGTTTTTTGTGTATACAGTAGAATTCAATTTTACCTAGTAGCTTTAATCCACCTCACAAGGTGATTCTTGATCTTGAACCACTGTGTTTTTAATGATTTTCCATTGCCAAATCATATCCAATTGTTTACATTCCCAGATCTGTATGAATAATCGCTTCATTCAAATGCATTTGGAGTAACCAGCATGTTATCTTGCCTTGTGGCAAGAGTTCTCAGGACTCTCACATTTATTACTATATAAAGCTAGTTTTTGTATGAGCTTCAGCTCAGATTTGCTATCAAAGACAAAATTTGATCTTTAGTTGAGATTGGTAGTCTCAGAACAGGTCATGTGATGGACTCACCGGGGGCCATTTTAGTGCCATTGCAAACATAGACAATTTTTCATCTTTACTAAATCTCAACTCGCCTTAAAGCCACCAGTAGGAGGACGGCTCAGGATCACAGAAACTCCAGGGACAGCCATTACAACAGTATACGCATTGGCAAAATATAAACAAAACATGCTAATGGACAGAAAAAAGTCTTTTTAATGTACCTCAGGTTTAGGCTGAGGAATGTCTTTGCTTGTGCGTCCCTATTTTCCAGATCGGCTGATCGATGATGAAAGCAGAATGTAATAATGCTCTGTAAAAACAGGTCTATCGTTAGAGGATATACATATAATCAGATAAAAAAGCAGTTATCTTCTACTCTGTTATGGAATTTTTTCCGAAGATTTTATTGCTGTCATCTCATACAGTGTTTACAAGTAATAATAGTCGAAAAGACCACGGTAATCACACAGCAATTTCAGGCTGATTAAGTGTGGATGAATAAACGAGTTGCATAGGGTCAGTTGCTTATCCATTTCTAAGTAGTATAACATTACATGAGGTTCAACCAAGTTTTTCAAAGTTTTTGATCTATACTATAGCCTGAACCCAACAGCCATAAATGCTGGAAGCACTACTCACTCATTCATTTATTCATTCATTTTCTACTGCTTATCCAAACTATCTCGGGTCACGGGGAGCCTGTGCCTATCTCAGCCGTCATTGGGCATCAAGGCAGGATACACCCTGCACGGAGTGCCAACCCATCGCCGGGCACACACACACTCTCATTCACTCACGCAATCACACACTACGGACAATTTTCCAGAGATGCCAATCAACCTACCATGCATGTCTTTGGACCGGGGGAGGAAACCGGAGTACCCGGAGGAAACCCCCGAGGCCCGGGGAGAACATGCAAACTCCACACACACAAGGCGGAGGCGGGAATCGAACCCCCAACCCTGGAGGTGTGAGGCGAACATGCTAACCACTAAGTCACCGTGCCCCCCACTGGAAGCACTATTTTATTTTTTTTTTTAATTATTAGATCGGCATCAGCAGTCAACAGGATATAACTCTAATGCCATAATAAATATATATTATAAATAATATAAGAAATGTATAACTATATAATATTTAACTTTTATTGTACACATACAGAGCCACACACATATAACAACCGAAAACAGCCACTGACCCACACACACATACACAGACACACTCATCAAATGACCTACTGCAATATTCAGTCACATGTGATTTGTTGCACAGCATGGAGACATGATGGTAATCCTTTGCAGACTAGACTAGGTGAATAGAGTCTTTGATGTCAGTGAAGGAAATTTGAGGTGCTGCTATTGTTACTGACAGGACTACATACCGTATATACATAATAACTAATTAAAGTACATAAAATACATGCGTACTATTTATATTAATACAAACTGGTTTGATGTTTTATATTTTTTGTCCTGGTTCTTTTTTTAAGGATCCAGTCTGAAAAGATGTCTAAAAACTTGCTAGTTATGTGGCTTTGATTTTTTTTTTATCTCTACAGTTGTGGGCATGGTGGCCTTTGGGGTTTGGATGTTTTATTCCTGCTTCTGCTCTGAGTGTGTGGAATTTGCATGTTCTCTCCGTGCTTCGGGGGTTTCCTCCGTGTACTCCGATATTCTTCCCCGGTTCCAAAGACATTGCATTGTAGGCTGACTGGCATCTCTAAATTGTCTACAGTGTGTGAATGTGTGTGCGAGTGTGTCCTGCATACCTTGCAATGAACTGTCACCCCATCCAGGGTGTTCTCTTGTGCCCCTTTAGGGTCCTGTAGGATAAGCGGTACAGAAAGTGTCTGGATGGATCTTATTGTACAATATATTAATAGAAACTCAAGATAACGGTATGAATAAGTCATCAGTTCCTCCCAGTGATAGTGTGAACAGTGATCAATGGAGTGAAGAGACAACGATGAAGCTTGTGTTTAAATACAGTGAGTTACTTTTATCTCAAGTGACAAGACAGACATTAACGTGGATATTGCTGATAATCAAAGCAAGAACTCCTTTCCTGTTAAATTCTTAAAAATGTGCCAGTATTGTTTTTCTTTCTATACATAGACTAGGTTTGTTTGTTATTTTGCAGCCTGTTTTTCCAGGATAATATTAAATCAGACATCAAGACAATGCCATCTGAGATCATTTAGAGGTTTTAACGACTCTTGAACAGAATAAGATATAAAAGTTTATACTTTTTATATAAAATAAGCAACGCTGTTTAATATAATGTGACTTCTAAAATGGAATAAATTTTTATTCTAAAAATAAAGGCAGCTTTTTATAATATATATATATATATACTGAAACTTAAATCAGACAGTAGCAGCTGCTTATAGACAATCAGTGTGTTGGTGTGTCTCAGTAGATAAACTGCAGTGTTAAATTTTGTATGTACCAGATTTTAAAATGTTATAACACCGATTAACCGTTACTGTCATGGAAAAAAGTCCGAGCACTCTAGCAAAATGCTTTGATATTGTAATCTTTTCTAATTTAGTAGAATAGTTTCATAGTATTTAATACATCCCCATTTTGCTTTAATGCCGGTGTGCATCCATCGTGTGAACACATGCTTCACGTAAAAGACAGATTAGGCAATAGAGGAAATCTGACCTTTTGTTCAAAACGGTTAACATGGACAGAATCCCAAATGTGATTTCTTTTCAAATAGGGAGCAAGAAATCTTGAATTTTAAATATTATCATACCAGGTTATGTTAATAATAAATTATTACGATAGCATTTTTGCCGGGGGCACGGTGGCTTAGTGGTTAGCACGTTCGCCTCACACCGATCGTCGGGGTTCGATTCCTGCCTCCGCCTTGTGTGTGTGGAGTTTGCATGTTCTCCCTCGGGGGTTTCCTTCGGGTACTCCGGTTTCCTCCCCCAGTCCAAAGACATGCATGGTAGGTTGATTGGCATCTCTGGAAAATTGTCCGTAGTGTGTGATTGCGTGAGTGAATGAGAGTGTGTGTGTGTGCCCTGCGATGGGTTGGCACTCCGTCCAGGTTGTATCCTGCCTTGATGCCCGATGACGCCTGAGATAGGCACAGGCTCCCTGTGACCCGAGGTGGTTCGGATAAGCGGTAGAAAATGAGTGAGTGAGAGAGCATGTTTGCCTCTCACCTTTGTGTGTGTGGAGTTTGCATGTTCTCCCTGTATTTCAGGGGTTTCCTCCAGGTTCTTTGGTTTTCTCCCTCAGTCCATAGACACATGCTGTAGGCTGATTAGCATCTAGAAATTGTCTGTGTGTGTGATTATGCGCTACAATAGATTGGCACCCTGTCCAGGCTTCCCATCACCTTTTGCCTTGAGTCCCCTGGCATAGACTCCAGACTCACTGTGACCCTGCATAAGATAAGCAGTACAGAAATATGGATGAATATATGTATCTAATTTTTATATTAAAATGATATGCATGGGTGTGTGAACGGTTTTCCCAGGCTGTTCCACCTATAGGAAATCGGCCAGTCAGTACATCCACATGTAATTTAACAGCTCTTCAGTGAGCAGTCTTTAGTAATCTATAGAAACAGTGATGTCTAATGGTGTGTGAATTTGTCTCCTGAAATCGTTCTTTGGAGCGATGATCCTTTCTTTATTCTGTCTTCTCTCCTTCTATCCTTTATTAGTTACAGTCCCAAACACCTAATGTACTGTTAAAGAACACTCAGCTTTCTAATCTATTGATCATAACTTCCTGGCAAGCGTGTAGGAAAAAAAAAATACATTATAATTAATTCCATTTTTTTGCGGTCACGTCACATATCTCTGTCATATAATGTTCCTCAGTGAATAAGAAAAGGTAAGCTCATTTAGGAAGGAAGTCCTTTGGGCAAATCTCATTATAGTGTAATTATTCATTGACTAAACTCTTCTGACATGTAAGATCTAAACACTGATAAAATGTATGACCTGGGATTAATAATTGATTCTTTCATTTCCTTCTAAAAATTATTATTCAGCTGTGCACAGCTAAGTGTTAAGCGAAATTTCATATCCTCTAGAAAATCAATGAAACACCCTTTCGCCGGGAATCCGCATTCCCTGCAGCTATTGATATACTGTAAAGTGTTCATCCGGCAGCCCGCTGTAGGAAAGATGTCAATGAGAATTCAATTGATTATTGATTCTGGCACGATGACTTAATATAATTAGAATGATGGCACATGAGCTTAGCAACCAGCTATCGAGCCATTTCAGTGAAACACAATAAGAAGAGATCCCTTAAAATCTTGGTCTAGTAACCGATTATAGATCTGAATAGAAAATTTGAGATCATTGATCTAGGCAAACAGTAAATCAAATGGAAGTCCTGGATCAATCACATAATGGACTGTGTCTTAATAAAAATAATTTATTTAGAGCTCAACATTCATTTTTTTTTTTTTTTTAATGTTATTATTTTTTTTTTTCCAGTTGCATTAACATATAGTTTCTCTAGCATTCACACACATTTCTCTAGCTTACTTCACACACATTCCATTCTGTAAGTAGTAATTCCATTCTGAATAAAACTCTTAATTGTTTTCAATCTTATCTCTGCTTTTATGCATGCTCTTTCTCCGTTGTGTGCAGGTGGTGTACTGGGAAGATGACACCAAACCAGAAACTGTAGGTAAAGTGAGACTCATCAACAACTCCACTGCGGTCAATGTTAGCGGTCTTCAGGGCAACACGCTGTACTATTTAGCTGTGTGCGCCTTCAATACTGCGGGAAGCGGCCCTCAGTCTCTGCCTGTTAATGCTACCACTAAGAAACCACGTGAGTATCCTACTTGGGTTACTTAGGCTGTGGTTCCAGACGCCTTACGAGAACTGCTGTCTCTGCAAGCCTGCCTTAATAGTGACAGTAAGAGCGTAGTGATGAAATAGCAGACACTAAAGAGATCACAATGCTAATGTGCTTCTGTGTTGCTCTTTTCCTCTCTCTTTTCCTTCTCCAGCTCCAGGGCAGCCACCGCAAAACGTGGAGTGGACTCTGATAGGCTCACAGCTCACCCTGCAGTGGGACCCAGTCATAGCTCTGGATACCGAGGCTGAGGTCACTGGATATGTGGTAGGTCTCAGGACAGTCGATAAATAAGACAAATAACAAAAATCAAAAAGCTCATTTAAACATAATTTACTTCAATCAAATGTGTACATCGGTTCCATGTCATTAAAATGAGGAATGTTAACACCACTAGTTTTCATACACCTTAGATGATTCCAGCATTTATTTTTAAATCCCGGAATAAAATCAGACACAGTGCTCACACCTGAGCTGAAAAAAAAACAACAACAACACCAGCGCTTTTCAACACACATACACACATAGCTATGCTATTCTGTTTTATTTGTGTAAATCTATTGCTACAGTTACAGTTCCCATCAGCGTGAGATCCTCATGAGATCGTCCACATTTAAAACTACATCATTCATTCTAGGAATTAGAAACTTGTTTAAGTTTAGTATAAGCAATGAAATCACATATTAAACATAGCTATTTTAAGGTCCAGCTATCATCCTGGCATCCTGCATTATCAATTAGAAGAGCGACAAAGCCTTAAACAATAAAGCTCCAGACCTGTGCAGTGATATTTATTGATTTTTCGGAGTGACTGTGTCATGAGCAGCTCATCTGAACCTATATAAATTTTTACTCAGTAGTCAGACTCAGTACCTCAAAGAGAAAACAAACACGCAATAATTCAGGCTGCAATATACTGTAGAGTCCCTGCAGACATGGCATTCTTACATAACATAAGGCACATTCAACACTGCGTTTGTGACATCTGCTAGCCCGAGGCTAATTTATTAAGTGACTCTGTTGAGAAGCAAATCATTCACAATGTCGACAGTCTTGTTTGTGATGTCTGTTAGCTAGACGTGGGTGGAATATTTCCCTCAAATTAAGATGACACTTGTTTGTGTGTAAGGAAACATGAAGATGGGAAAATTAAAGGGTGTCATCTTTTCAAATACAAGTTGGGAGCGTTACCTGAAAGTTTCTTTTGAAAGTATTTGCAAACATCTCTCGTCCTCATCTCTCATCCCCTGTGTGTGTGTGTATGTGTGTGTTTGTGTGTGCATTTGTACAAGTGTATGTGTGAGTATGTCTGAGTGTGCTAGTGTGTGGAATATCGGAGCTGCAGAATACTGCAGATAATTTTAAATAATGGTTGAGGCTGGTGATAGGTTTAGGTGTGGGCATGCCATTAATTAGCAGTATTAATAATTACATCAACAGTTCATAGTTATTTAATCATATAGTTACAGATATTTGGTATAATATTGTACACCCTGCATTTAACTTCAACAAATAAATAAAGTAATATAAAAATAAAATTGGGTGTGACATTTTTGTATTTAGATTTAGGCCACGTTTCCTGTCTGGCACGTACTGTAGGCGTCCTCGGTCTGAAAAGACCAATCGGAATTCATGTGACTGTTCTGTGAATTAACCTCGGAAATAAGATGCAGGCAGTGATGGCGGAAAGACAGTGCATTGTTCTCATGTTTCTCTCTCTCTAAAATAACTCCAAAGAAAATCTGGCATTATCGTTTTTTTGTCCTCCCTAGAAAATTCACATTCAGCTGCAAATTAACTGCAAATTAAGACAGTAATATTTGCTGCCAAGTGCTGCTACAGTAACACGCTCTATCAACAAGAGATTTGAATCCTGTCATAGATCAGAGTCCATGGAAGTGTAATTGTGACACCGCATGAATAGTTTCAAAATCCAGACGATGCCACAGCCATCTGTAGCTGTGCTGTTAGAAAGGGAGAAACGGCATACTCTCTCTCACCTATCAATCACACCAACACTAGCCTATCATAAGCCTCTGTGAGCTCATGCAAGAGGAAGTGAACAGAGAGTGCTTTCCTCTAAGTGTGTTATGCCACTCCATGATGCTGCATGAGCAGCAGTTTTAGCAGTTTCTTTTGGTTATTTTAGCTGTCACACGAACAAACTGGAGTGCTGGAATTGGCCATGCTTAACCCTTTTACCAGTACACTTGTGTTCCATTCTTCTGCCAGAATGGAAATGGACTTAGACATTTTTACTCAGTATAAACAGTTAAATTACTTTATTAATGGCTTTATATGTCTGATATAAAATTAGTCAGGACACTTTTGGCTTTCAGTGTAAGAGTCTTTTACCTCTGTTGGGATAAACTTAAACAGATATTAGTTTTGAAAATACTTTACATTTTTTGGAACTTTTCTATATATATTATAATATTGCCCATAATAGTGTAGATAAAATAGAAATATGCAGGTCTACTTTTATATGAGCAATTAAACATTAATTTTATATGAGCTATTAAACACCACTGTGGACTGTAACATGCAAAGACATACAATGCTGAACATGGACACAACAAAACAAGTGCAAATTCTATTTTTTGGGCTCTGGGAAAGAGTTAAATTAGGAAGGGAATGAAGCGTTTGTAAACCTTCATCAACTCTAGTGGCTTTTATGTGACTAAGGCAAACAAATTTAAGCAATGAGCTAGAATTAGCAATGGGTTGACATTTGAGCAGTAGATAGGAATTCAGCACTTAGACTGGGATTAGAAGATGAGAGGCACCATTGTTTGGCACCAGCAAAATCCACTGTTTTTCTCTGGAGAGAGTGTTGGCTTTACTTAAAAGCAATGTTACCTCTAGATACCTCACTACATCAATCAAATTCAACTTTAAGCCTGTTTACAGCTGACCTTTTAAAGCTCGATCAGTGCCATAAACTGTTGTGTGATGTGGGGCTAGAAGGTTTGCTCCAAGATGTCTATGATAAGTTGTCCTGCAATTTTTAGTTTCATTTATTTATTTTGTCTTGCTCCGAGATACTTTTTTTGCAGGGGAAAAAAGTATCTAATTTATTTTCCACACATTATTTAGTCAGATTAACAGACCAGAAGTTAGATACAGGGCTAGAAACATTACCTTAAAAAAATGCAAAGCTTTCACTAACTTGGCTTTTATTTCATTCACACTTTCTGGTCTGAAGATGGATCATTTAATACAGAGGAAAACAGTGTCTAAAGACATCCAGATTTAGACACATGCATTAATTCTCTCCACTTCAAATGAAAAACACTCTCACTCTCTCTCACTCATTTTCTGCCGCTTATCCGAACTACCTCGGGTCACGGGGAGCCTGTGCTTATCTCAGGTGTCATCGGGCATCAAGGCAGGATACACTCTGGACAGAGTGCCAACCCATCGCAGGACACACACACTCTCATTCACTCACACAATCACACACTACGGACAATTTTTCCAGAGATGTCAATCAACCTGGAAACCGGAGTACCCGGAGGAAACCCCCGAGGCAGGGGGAGAACATGCAAACTCCACACACACAAGGCGGAGGCGGGAATCGAACCCCCAACCCTGGAGGTGTGAAGCGAACATGCTAACCACTAAGCCACCATGCCCTGCAAATGAAAAACAGACATTTCATATTTTTTTTTATGAGTCCATGGTTCTGGTCCAAAGTGGTACCATGAAGTACCACTATGAAACCAAATATAACCAATTTACCCAGTTTTATTTATAGATGTAAATCATCATCCTTGGCCTTAAAATGCAACTGTTGTGTCAATTCAGTACTGTTAGTTGCTTAACTAGACTATTATAGGCAGTGAATTCTGTTCAGGAGGGAACAGTGGCTTAGTGCTTTTGATGTTTTCCTTGCATTTCCAGGGGTCAGGGTTCAGTTCTCACCTCCTCCAGTTTTCTCCTCCAGTCCAAAGACTTGTGCTGCTGCATTGGCATCTCTAAATTGTCTGTACTGAATGAATGGGTGTGTGAATCTATGTGTGTAATTGTGCCCAGTGTTGGGTCGGCACCCTATTCAATGTGTCCAGTGATGGGTCGGCACGTGACAGCCTCATGCATCTCTCGCCTTGTAACCTGAGTCCTGTTGGATAATCTCTAGTTTCCCTGTGGCCTTGATGAATGAATTAACCTAGAGGGATGAATTATTTATAGCTGGACCTGTAGATATTTGAAATATCTGTGATAGTACGGTATGGTTGATCGACGGTGTGTTTGTGTGTTTTTGAGAGGATTATTCACATTTTAAATGATCTTTCACTTTTCACCTTTCACACTTCAGCGTGCAGTTTCCAGAATGACACTATGCTTTCCAGTCTGCTTCCTTAATGTCACCTCATGCTGCATAATTTCATAATAATTCTTTCCTCTTTCCTCTCATTTGTGACATTTCAGTTCATTGAGTGCTGTTTCTATTTTTCCTCTGGCTTCAGATAATGTACAGGCGTCACCGCAATAACGACATGTACACAATCACCACCAACAAAACTACAGTGGAGCTGACACTCTCCCCCAATGATAACTATGTGGTTCAGATCAAGAGCTTGAGCGAGGGGGGGCTCGGAGAAGGAAGTGAGCCCATTCATATTCACCAACTTAGTAAGTTCTGTTTTCTTTTTCCTCTACCTGACTCCTTCTGTAGGCATCAGATGGTGATTCAGTCATCCAAGGAGCAAAGAAATCATAAGCCACTTTTCCTCTCCATCCATGGATAATACACTTCTTTCTCTCTTTTTTGTACCACAATGGAGCTTCCGACCTTTTTAGAAATTCACGTTCCGACCACCATCCATCTCTGTCAGCCCCTTATTGTTCATTGTTGACAGCCTAGCAAAGCAGCATGTGAAACAGCAGAGCGATTTTGTCTACCTTTGATCAAATTAAGAATGTTTTTTTCCCCTTAAGCTCCTCCTTCACTGAGTCTTTTTTATCACTAAGTACTTTGCTGTTGAAAGCTATTAATAATGTAGAACTAGAGAGAGCATTCTCTTCTCTGGTGTATCTTCTTTTTTATGATTTGGCACAAACACTGTCCTTTAATTGCTGTGATTTATTGTGTTTTATCAACTAAACACATTTTTTTTTCTAGGTATGGGAGCTCAAGGCTCTGGAACAGGAAGACTAGACAGCCTCATGCTTTCTCGTCTCCTCATAACTACACTAGTGGCCCTTAACGCCTCCTGAAGGTTTTTCTCTTTTGAGCAGGATATCCACCTGACACCAATCTCTTTCACTCTCTCTTTCTCTCACACACACACACACACACACACACACACACACACACACACACACACACTTCATGCTCTTAACCCGTCCCTTGTTATTGCCACCCATCTCTGTCTGGCTTAATAGGATTGGCCTATATATGTGTGTCACTGACACTGCAGGATATTGGAATGTCAAACAAATAATGAAAGGATTTGTCAAGATGGAAACATGTCAGAATAACACAGAAAAGTGATCACCACTGCTGGAAAAACGACATAATTGTTATGCATGATCAAACTGGAGCTGACTGATTTGAGTTAGATGGCACAAAAATACTTTCTATTTTCTCACTCTCTTTGTCTTTCTCTCTCTTTTTATGTTGACCTGCCACATTTGGATTCTTGAAAGCAATCAATGCCTTAAGGCTATTTACTTACTAAAATGAACAACAAAACAGATCAGAGAGTGTGGTTCAGCCTCATATTGTTTCAGACATATAGTTTTCAGGCATTTAGGGTCATATGTGATTAGATTCTGCTATGTCTAATTTGATTGTTCTCTCTTTAATACAAATGTAGTCTCAGTCTTTGTGTAAAACCTTTCAGCAGGCAGTCCTGAGTTCATCTGTAGCCAGAACTTGAGCTTGAGTAACGCTATCAAATGAGAAAACACAAATGACAGAAGTCACCTTAAACATAAGATGTGTTTTGAGTTCTCTTTCTACTTCTCTTACTGCTTGTATGAAGGAACCACGGTTCTTTGGAAAAAGCAACCGAGGTTAGAAAGCAGTCCTATTATCTTTTAAAGATCCTTCTTTTTTAGCCAACATCCTCCACATTCCCATTACTCCATTGTGGAATGTTATTAGCTCTCTAAGAGATCTGTCAGTTCCAGAGCAAGAGAAACTGCTCCTCTGGCCCTTTGATGGGATATAGCATTTTGTTCTTTTCCTCATGCTTGATAAATAATGGATGGCTCATGCATTAGGCATTCTGCAGAGTTAAGGCCAGAATATTCGTATACTCGTTAAGTGGCAATGCAGGCTTCACAAGCAATTTCCTCTTCAGCTTTCTATGTGCTACCAGTCCCGCTATATCCACTATCATCCAACCTGGGATTCAAAAAGTGGGTTAATGAAATTGGCAACCTATTGTTTCAGTTCTGTAGGAGAGCATCGGATAAACCCAGTGCCTTGATGAATGGCAACCTATTAAAATTCCTGCAAGAAGCGACGGGTTTTTGTTACTTGGTATATTTGGTAAATAAGCTTGCAGCAAATATGGGGCTTGGTGGGAATTGGATTTGATGTTAAACATTTTATAGCTCTGGAGGCATGCGAAGGATGTCACCGAGATAAAAGCCATACAAAGGTAGAGACGGAGCAGATTTGCCACATATTTTGAAGTCATCTGAGGGTGAAAATACATGTCCAAGCCCAAAGGATTATTCCAGTTCCATAATTATGGTACCTTGTGGGTAATGTGGTCATATAGAGATGAATGCTGTGCCATGATTGGAAATGATTAGTACAGAAACGTATGTGTATACTGTTGAGCCTTTTCCTTGGGTTTCTGTTACTAAAACAGTATTTCTGAATATTGAGTTGTTCATCAATAAAAGAAAAAAAAAATTCTTAGCAAGTGCAAATATATTGAATATGTCCAAATTTATTAAATAGTTCTTATTATGAGATTTATATAAATCAAATTATAGATTGATTAGCATGTTTACCATGCTGTTTTAATTTCAAGCATTACATTTAACTTATTCTATTAGCAGATCTTTTTTTTTTTTTCTTTTTTAGGAAAAAATATGTATCTGCCAATAGAACAAGATCATGTCAAGCTTTAGTAAAATGAGACCAAAAATATTTTAGGCACATTTGACTACATGCAAGATATTTTCACTTGTTAAGATTTCAGTCCCAGTCCAGGGTGTATTCCAGTCTCACACCTAGTGTTCCTGGGATAGACCAGGATAAAGGAGTTCCTGTAAACAAACAAACAAATGAGCTAGCAACAAAGAAAACAAACAGATAGGTTCATGTCATGAGCCAAGTTAGTAAGTGGGAGGAATTTGTGGGGGATCCTGTGTGTTTATCCCTTTTAAACTCAAAGTTATTTCTGAATAAAACACAGTATTATTATATATAGTGTTACAAGTAACTGAATAAAAGTGAATAATATCCTGGGTATCCATAGTCCCATAGCCAATATTAAATTTACTTTATTTCTATCTATCTGTTCCTATTCTGATAAGAGAATTTCATCATGGCCATCATCATATTCAGGACAAGCTTCAGCTTTATCATACATCCTAACTTTATTATATCATAGCTCACTATCTGTGTAACATTTGGTCTTTAAAATATCTCACTAGTTTCTCCGTTTAGAGAAATAGAGTGAAGAGGTAGTGACAATCACTGATGTCCATGATAAAAATAGACCATCATGCTGAATAATCAGTAAGTGTCTAGACGGCAGCTGATGAGCTGGAAAACGCTCCCATCAGTCGTATTCATTTGGTTTGAGAGGCATATCATGTCGGCTCTTTATCTAGTGACCTTTTGATTAGAAAGGTGTGGGATCAGCTGACCAGCTGTAAGAACTGTGCCTTGGCCAGACGGTTTTGTGCCTGCTTCATCACACTCGCATATGCTCTTTCTTAAAGTCCTGAGTAAGCACAACCAAGTGAACCAAGGTGACAAGGAACCTAGTCTCTACTCAGCAAGAGCAGGCGTGGCACGTGGCCGTAGTGGTCCATTCGAAAAACAAATCTAATCTGGAGGGCCTATCTGCTCTCTTTCATGAAGGTCCAGGCCTCTGTGATTAGGCTACACAAGGCCACTCAATGAGATATTGATTTTTCTGCTTTGCTACTGAGGCTGTCACAATGCAGACTATTTGATTGACTGATGCCAGCTTTCCTCCCTCCTCACTCACACTGAGGTTTTGCAGTGTCCTTGCATATCCTCCTGCTATACTGAGGCTTAGATAGCGTAACCTGGAAACTAATACAAAAGGAGGCACTTGAAACTAGTTTTGTTTCTTGATTTCATTTCAAATTTTATTTATTTATTTATTTATTTATTTATTTATTTATTTATTTATTTATCTTTCATATCTTTATTTCTAATAGGATATCATTTTAATATAATTTTATGAATTATACACTTGTATCCTTGGTTTTAACTAATATGTGCTGATGAACTGAAGACATTTTCTTTTTTTCTTGGTGTATTTACTATCTAGAATTTTGTGTAAATTAACATACTTTTAATACTGTATCTGCGTCTAGACATATCAATTCACAAAGAATCGTTGCTGTGATTTTATTTATTTTTTTTTAGACTCATTTTAGGATTGTGCAGTCTGTTTATAAAATAGTGTACATTTATATGGAATAATTTTATGGCCCTGAGTAAATCTATAAATTTGTCAGTTCTATTTAAAAAGTAGAAACTTTTTTTCAGTATCAGTATTCTTTAAACCATTACTTCAGTAATTTATGAATAATCTTGACCAGTATAATTTTTCTCCACACAATGTAAATAGTAACAGTATATTTTTAAATTTGGTCAGTAAAGATAATCTAGTAATGATTTTTTTTTTTTTTTTTTTTTTTTTTTTTTATACAATGTTTGGCCATGAATTTAATACTGATGTATTGATTCATAATCTCCGTGAGATAACTCGCCTATAATATTAATATTTTCACATTGAAAAGTAACTGTTTTTGCCTTGTATACCTAAACTGTGCATGTGGGAAAATTGTTTGGTGCATATGTATTGAATTTTATAAACCTGTAACTTAATAAAAATACTCAAAGACAAATGTCTGTGAGTCATGTCTTATTAGGCGTTAGGAAGAAAAATGAATGTGCAAAGTTCTGTAGCGTGATTCATAGTCAGAGTGAGTGAAAAGTACTGCTAGGCCACAATCTGACCCTTTCAATAAAGCCAGCTCTGTGTATCAAGAGAAAGCATACAGTACAGAAATAGCTAATTGCTTAATAGTTCTATCCTAATGTGAGCCTTTGCAGTCCAATAAAGCTTTGAGAAGCTAAACACAAAGGCTTTGCACATGAATGAACCCGCTGACTTTTTTTTTTCTATGTGATCTAAGAAGATTACAGATGCCATGACTGCTTGTAGAACAAAGTATTTATTTTTCCAACAAAGTCAAAGAGTATTAAGCCACTTTTTATACTTCTTATCAAGTGATATTAGGGTGATAATAGGCATGGTGATCATTTAATTACCAGAGTACACTTAGACTGGGGAAAAACTAATAATAAGCTAACTTTTTTTTAGGTTTTCTCCTAGTCAGTTATTTATTTCAATATGCCCCTGTGTAATGTTTTGTTTGTTTGTTTTAACTCTCATTTGGAAATGGAGTTCTGAAATAATGCCATTAAAGTCTAATTTCGATTATTTATTTTACTAGACATTTGAATCAAAAAGAAGATACTGCAAGTATACAAAAAACATCTGTAACTCGTATATTTTATCCCAGTATTTGAGTGCTAATGATGATTTTCATCCCGGTATAGCCGATCAAGGTTTTAAAGTTAAAGTCAAATTACACTGGAAAAAAGCTTTAAATGCGTACCTTGGTTCTATGTGGTTGAACTTAGTAACATTAACACAATTAGTTGATTTGATCATGTATTTTTTTAAAGCACCTGAAGAAAATAAAAAAATAAAAAACTCCAGCCCACACATAAGCTTAGACTTGAACTCTCTGTATTGGCTGTTTAAAACAAGCACTTTGTAACTGCTCTATTATTCCATATGTGTAGCCACTGTTATTATAGTTATTATTATTATTATTATTATTATTATTATTATTATTATTATTATTATATTATTATTATAGTTATTATAGTTATTTATCTACTTGTTGGAAATGTTTTTAAATTGCGTTTTTTTGGTTTAAGCAACGAAATAAGCTTTTGTGCAGAAATGTAATATTTTTACGTAAACTATTTTTTCTTAAATATAACTGACCACATATTCCTGGCCACATTTATATTTTGAAGTTTACAGTACACTTAGTTTACGAAGAAATTAGGACAATGTTTAGAATATACTTTGCCAAGTATTTGTAGCTTCATTCAGTCAAGACAAAGCCACAGTTTTGATTGAGCCCCCGCTTCCTTCTTACAATATCACACTTGATTGTGTGAAAAGTCGGGTCAGATATGTGTTATATAAGCAGTTTGTGAACAAATCTAAAAAATTATTTAATGTCACACTTCAAGCATGTAGGTCTTTGTGGCAAACAGCTTGTTTAAAAGCCCAAAATCAGACACAAACCAATTCAGATCGCTGAAGCAGTACAAACTATTAAGTAGGCAATACATCCTCAAAGTTACATCATTTTAACCCTATTATTCCTGGTGTATATTATAAATGTAAACAAGAAAACAGAACTTATTTCAATTATATATACGGTTGTACAAGAATCAACAATTCTAGGTAAAGATACAATGTCACATCATTAGTAATGTGACTTAAACCCAAGCTGTCTATATTTAAAATGAGCAAATGTGAAGGGTTGTATTTGTTGGAAACAAAACATTATTGCCTGGGATTTCAAAAGAGCAAAGTCTTGGGGTTTCTCAATGGATAAATGGGATGACATCATGTCTTGAAAGAAATGATGACTTTTTTGGAGAGTGAAAGACACTGTGCAGGTAACAAAAAAGATGCTGGCAGTATTTTAAGAAGTGGCAAATCAGTGGCTATGACATTGGCATTTTTAATTGTAATTAACACATTTTTATTAGTTTGAAATGAAAAATCAAAATTACTGTACAATATATATGGTCTTCATAATGTTTGACATAAAATACACATAATACAGAAAAAATACACTCAAAAGTCACAAATTCTGAGGTATAGAATTCTCCTATTTTACTCCCAAAAAGATTTTTTTTTTTTTTTCGTTTCACTACTGAGGTGTGCCAGAAGGGTGACGTGAAATAAGAAAAAAAAAAAATCTTTTTGGGAGTAAAATAGCTTGCTGTGTAATGGAGCTATGTATGGGCAGACCAATCTGAATCCCCATGCTGACCGCTATACAATGCTAAAAGCAACAATTCAACAATTGGTACATGAGCATCAGAACTGGAGTACGGAGCAATGGAAGAAAGCCTGGACCCATATTCATGTAAAATCTTAGCGTAAAGAGTTGCTCCTAAAAATGAGATTCTAAAAAAATTTGGTTGTTTCCTCTCAAAATTAAAGAGAAGATCCTAGTAAAGATAAAATTTATTCATAAAGCATAAAATGGCTCTTAAGTCTTAGGAGTAGTGAGGATGACTTTTAAGAGGCTTAAGAGTTTCTTTAGCAGAGAAGAAAACGGCCAAAATGTGAAGAGAGAAGAAATGTATTGTATATAATATTTAATAATGATAGCGAGTTAATAATCATGTATAGGGATTATGTTTGTGACCAGTCATATTAGAGATAACATTTCAGACGCAGCACAGAAATTACATATATATAGAGATACACTAACATCTCCGAAACAGAGCTGAGAGAAAGATTCTTAGACTCTTTATAAATACGGGCCCTGGTCTGATTAATCATATGGATAACCAGGTGTGTGTTTGTCCCTTGCCTGTGGAAGAGATAGCACCAGAATGCACTGTGGGAAGAATGCAAGCTGGTAGAGGTTGTGTGATGCTCTGGGTAATATTCTAGTGGGAAACCTTTATTTTAGATGTTTCTTTGACACGTATCACCTGCCTTAACATTTAACTCCTTCATGGCAAAAGTATTCCAGTAATAAGTAATGTGCCTTAAACTTATTAATTCTGTGAGCATCTGTGAAAGTGGTATATTGGTGATTTTTTTTTGTTGTTAAAAATGAATATATTTCACATTCATCTAAAAATATTATAATGGATGAAACAACTGACTGCTGGAAGGGTTCTGTATCTGAAATATTGTATACCAATGTTTTAGTGCTAGTGTCACAAATGTCTTTCAAATTCAAATACCTTTTACCACTGCTTTTTCTCTGTTTTGAAAAATTGTCTGTTCCTTCAGCATTATTTTTTCCCATTTTACACCTGAAACATTTCTTTTTTAGCAATTCAGGTATGCCAGAAGGGTGACGTGAAAGAAAAAAAAATTTAAATCAGGATCTAGTTGCCTAAAAAATAATCATGTCGAGCAGCCTCAGCCACATTCATGAAAATCAGTTACATGGGCAGTTTTCCTTAACATTTGCAGGACTGGGTAAAAAAAATAATTATTACATTTACATTTACATTTACAGCATTTGGCAGATGCCCTTATACATAAGTGCTTAAATCTCTAACATTGAATACATTAATGCTGGCTCACTAAGTTACATACTTAAGATACCATGAGTTTTAAACATTTGTTCAAAGTTACAATGAAAAAGTGTCAGTTTTGTTTTTTTTTTTAATGCAAAGATAAGGAAAGAAGTGCTAGTTGAAGTGTTTCCTGAATAAGTAGGTCTTCAACCGCCGCTTGAAAATAGCCAGTGACTCAGCTGTCCGGACCTCTAGGGGAAGTTCATTCCACCACCTTGGTGCCAGTACCGAGAAGAGTCTTGTAGTATACTTGCCTCTTACCCTGAGAGATGGTGGAACCAGTCGAGCAGTGCTGGTAGATCGGAGGGTGCGGGGTGCAGTGCGAGGAGTGATGAGGGCTTTGAGGTAAGACGGAGCTGGTCCATTTTTGGCTTTGTAGGCCAGCATCAGTGTTTTGAATCTGATGCGTGCAGCTACCGGAAGCCAGTGGAGAGATCGCAGCAGCGGGGTGGTGTGCGAGAACTTTGGCAGGTTGAAAGCAAGCCGGGCAGCTGCATTTTGGATCATTTGCAGAGGATGAATTGCGTTCAGAGGTAGACCTGCCAGCAGTGCATTGCAGTAATCCAGTATAGAAATGACAAGAGACTGAACAAGTACCTGAGCATCCTGTGTGGACAGAAATGGCAGAATCCTTCTAATGTTGTAGAGAAGAAACTGACAGGAGCGAGTCACATTAGCAACATGAGAGGAAAAGGACAGTTGTCCATGGTTACACCAAGGTTGCGAGCTGTGGCTGAAGGGGAGAACAGATCGTTGTGCAAGGATAATAATTATTATTATTAATAATAATAATAATAATAATAATAATAATAATAATAATAATAATAATACAGTGTTGTTATGATTTTTTTCTTTGTAAAAAACAATTGATTCATAAAAACATGAAAGTACAGGAAATGGGTTAATAGAAGCTACACCACACAGGCTTTGAAGAAATGTACCTTTTTTTTAGCTGTGTCCTTAAAAGCAGTGTTATTCCTGGCTAAAATGAATAAAACACTGAAATACTCAGCTGTACGTGTTTTACTGTACATGTGTGTGCATTTGTATGTGTGCATATGATCATTGATCATGTGTGTTGGAAGAAAAAATATTTTTGTTATTATTCACAGTGTGTGTGTGTGTGTGTGTGTGTGTGTGCTTGTGTGTGTTTGAATGTTTTTTTTTTTTATTTATATTTTTATTTTTATGAACTGAGAGAGTCTGCACAACAAGGCAAGGCAAGATATTTTTGACCACACCTTTGTGCTAAAAGGATCTTGGAAGGTCATAACATAACCACAACTGTGGAATAAAGTGGCTTTAAAACCTCCAACAGAGTACCAACATATTCAAAAGGTCACATCCTCCTGTTGAGGAGCTAAACCCACGTCATCTCACAATATTTCATTTTCTACAACAAAAATAGCATCTGCACGTGAAAAGCTCTGATGTATGGTTATTAAATGATTTGGAATCGGTACTTCAGGACACAAATAAATGTAGCCAAAGCTTAACAACACACAGAATATACAATACTCCTCATAGTATTTCAGTTGTACAGCTAATGAAAATGATTCATGTCAATTCCTGCTTTAGAAATATTTATTTATTTTTGTTAGCGCTATAGGATGTTAACAGAACCAAGCAAGCAGGTACAAACAAAACTAATAACCCCAGTAGTGGCAGAATTCATCCAACTTTCTAAAAGAATTGTGTGGAATTGTAGTATTTTTAGAGGTAGCACTAGATTTTTTCAAGCTTTTGGCTTCTTATTGTATTACTGATTGTTTTTCTAGTAGTAGAGTACTGTATTAATCCCCAAGGAGAAATCTGGCATTACAACAGCCACAACACTAGAGCAACAGGGAAGGCAAAGACCTACTGTAACAGTCCATTTTGTCCATTTATACCTGTAAAAAGGAATGGCGTGACCCACTGAAAAAGTGTCAGCTGTCAGCAAGTGAATATTTCCAGATGCATGCAAATTAATGCAAATTAATGCTTTTTTATTATTATTTTTTTATGTTTTTTAGTTTTCCTTTTTTTTAAGTTATAGGTTTTATATCAGTGTGTGTGAGGAGCAGTAACAGTGTATAAATCAATGTATATTGAAAAAACCTTAAAGTCATAAATAAATAAAGTACCTAACTTTGTTAGCACGGAGCTGCTCTCTTGTCTACTAGAGAAGCAGTGCTGCTGTGTGTCCAGTATGGCATGGATTAGGTATTTTCCTTGTTTGCAATTTTCCTTCATCCTCTCAGTTTTGTGCACTGTTTGTCTTTCCATATGCACCTCCATGATGTCTATTTTACTTAGCTTATTTAGCTGCACACATACAGTACTGTATGCTGTAATTTGGTAATTTCCCTGGTATTAATTTTTTTTTTTTTCTTGTGGTATCATTTATTTGTGTCTGTTGGAAAAGCTTGAATAAGAAAAAGGTACATTCACTACTAAGACTGCTAAGAACCCCTGTGACTCTTTCTAATTCGCTACACTTCTAATCTCCTAATGGCAGTGCTATCAGATCAGTGTTAGGGGTGGGCCTGGGTCATGATTTCTGGCAAGCTGAATGGTGAGTAATTAGAGGTGGATCTGAGTGCTTTCCTAATTAAGTATAAATGCCAAGCTTGTCAAGAAGGGGCATCAGCCCCATCTGAATGCCGGTTGGAGATTTTATTAGTAAACAACCCACAGGAAGTCTTTTTTTATCACTGAAACACACATTTGCTTTTACTCTGGACTTGCAATGATCATGCTGTAGCTGTATGTTTTGTTTACAATGGTAGAAAAAGAGCTTATCTCTTAGCAACCCTCATTTATATTTCTCAGCATGGCGAATGAAACTGTCATACCCTCAGTGATCAGAAGTAACTTTAAAAGTACTGAAAGGTGATGTGAATAACATTGATTATCTCATTGCAGTTGCACCTGTCAAGGGGTGGAATATATTAGGCAGCAAGTGAACAGTCAGTTCTTGAAGTGGATGTTTTGGAACAGGAAGAAGCATAAGGATCTGGAGGACAAAATTGTACCACTATACCACTGGATCAGAGCTTCTCCAAAACAGCACTTCTAATAGCCGGTCTTTAAATACCATGATAGAGCAAGCACACCTGATGGAAAGCAGTTTCAAGAAGAGTAATTGCACAGTACTGGAAAAATTTAACGCACTGTTAAAAGCTTTAAAAGTAAACAGTAAAACCTTAAATCCTTCCTTGGTCCAAGGATGAACAACTGATTAAATGGTCAAAGAGTCATAGGTACATAAGGGCCATTGATACATGTGGTGAGTGAATGGTAGCCCATCAGGTCCAATCCCACAGAAGAAATACTGTGGCATAAATTGCTGAAATTGTTGCCTCTGCCTTGTGTGCATGGCGGTACATGTTTTCCTTGTTCATTGGGGTTTACTTGAGGTACACTAGTCCCCCACCAACCCACACCCCAGTCCAGAAACAAGAATTGTAGGCCGATTGGCATCTCTAAATAGTTTGTGGTGTGTAAATAGATGTGTGTATGTGATTGTGCCCTAAGCCCTCGGCCAGCACTCAACCCATGGTGTTCCACCTTGTGCCCCAAGTCTGCTGGGATAAGCAGTAAATTAAACGAATGCATGGATGAATGGATTTCAAAGACAAGTATTTTAAATGTTGGTGTTGGCATTGGTCTTGGTATTGGTGATTCACATCTTTTAAAGAAGCATTTATCTTTGGACAGCAGCCTTTTTTAGTTCTACCAACACTTAATTAGGTGATTAGTTTAATCAGGTGCGATAGCAGAAGGAAAAACACTGAAATGTGGAAGGCAGAGTAGAAAGCTCTACAGCCTGTGTCTTGGGATAAAATTATGAGGCAGAGCTGTGACTGGGGTTTTAAAAATGTATTTATCATGTTGTATATAATAAATTATAGTCAAGCTTTGGGGTAGGGCTTAGAAAACTGCATTTCAGTAACACTGTAGTTTGGGCTCTTATGCATAGACCTCTTATAACATCAAGTCACATCAAGAAGCTTTTATTTAACATGCAAAGACTTTTTATATTTTTATCTGTAATTGTGCCTACTACTGATTATTGTCAAATTTAATATTCATGTCTATTGTCCTATTGAACTTACAGTAAGTGAGTTTACTCAACATCTTGACTCTATTCATCATGTTCAGTCTTAAAATGAAACTACTCATTACCAATGTCAAAGGTTTTGCTTCTTTTTCGTATGTAAGTGGTATTGAAGACATAAGCTTATTATTAGTACTATTTCAATTCCCCTATTACAAGTATTCTTTGTAGAGTTCCTGCATGTTCTGCATTATCTCTGGTCATTTTCTGGAACCTCGACTAAATAGTCCTTAGACAAGTGTTATTTTAGTTGAAGCTCCTCTGTTGCATGCACAGGAATTAGTCCCCCTTTTTCAGTCATCTTGTTCGACCATCCTTGACACCGTTTGCTCCATTTCAAAAAACAACAAACTGGGTTTAAGTCTCAGGCATGGCTGAATGATAGCACATGGATGCTTAGGCAAGAGGGTAGTTATAAGCAGATTGTAAAAGGGGGGCTTGGTGGGAAGCTAACTACAAATTTGTGAGAAATTTGTGAGAAAAAAACCCATCTCTCTGACTACTTTCCAGAAAGCTGTTAAAACTGGCAAGAAAAATAATTTCTCAGATATTATAGCCAACTATGGACTTAGACCTAAAGTTTATTTAATACTATTAGCTCAATTCTCAAAATCCCAGTCTGTCAGGGCCTTGAGGTGTCCTCTAAACCATGTGAAGTCTCTTTTTAGCACTTTTTATGGGTAAAATTGAGAAGTTCAATCTGCATTTCTGCCTTCTGCTTCTGATCTTTCAACTGACCCAGAGTGCTGTGAAGACTTTAATCATTTTCAACATTTTTCCCTTTCTTGTTTAAATGATGATATTCCCCACATAAAGCCCACTAGATTTCTACATAGTGCTATCCCTTTTCATCTCCTAAACAAGATAATAACAGGCCTGAGTATCTTGTTCATGATAAACATTTGCATAATGTCTGCCACTCTTCATGCTTTTTTTTTTAATGCGGTAGTACTTTTCCAAAGATTCTCAAAAAAAAAAAAAAATCCTGATGTTAAAGTTCTCTTTACTCTTTAAAGTTTTGGTAAAAGTAGTTCTTTGTCTGTGGTGAAATTTGAAAAGACATGAGATTTTTTAAACAGTCCTGTCTTGATTTTAAAGCTTTTCATAGCACAGAGACAGCCTTGTTGGAGGTGACTAATGATATGCTACCCTTAAGACCTGGATGGCAAACAAATCTGATATTTTTTTCTATGGCTCCTACTAACCTACTAATATTTAACTTAGGAATGCTCACAATATCTTTGATGTCCTGGCACAATATGATAGTCTGTGAGTGAAGAATTGTGGGGCTTTGTTTAATTGCAACCTTAGATTTAAGCACTATATCAACTGTCAGAGAACTTTTTTATCCACAATCCGATTTCTTAAGTCAAATCTTTTCTTTCTTCAGGACTTGGAAAATGTCATTTATTTTATATTTCATGTCATTTGGATGACTGTAATTTGTGGTTTTTCAGTAAGGCTTATGGAAATTTGCTCACAATTGAAAATGCAGCTGTAAAATTACTTACCGTCACCACGTACCAAAACCCTGGTTTTGGCATCCTTGTGCTGACTCCATTACAACAGTTTAAGGTTTTACTGTTTAGTTTTTAAGCTTTTAACAGTGTGTTAAATCTTTGCAGTACTTAGCCATTACTCATTACTCTGGTCTCTGAAGGCTTTAGAGAGTCTTTGCAGGGGTTATGAAACTGCTTCCTATCAGGTGTGCTTCCTCTCTCATGGTATTTAAAGGAAATGTAAAATCATATTTTTAAAAAGTAACATTATAATTTACCTTTCTACAGTAGATTCAGTACAAGACTTTGTTCAACTGTTTGTTTTGCATGTGCTTTATAAAAAATATTTATATACGTAATGACCTACTTACTGATATACAGTATGTACTTACCAAATTACTGACTTAGTGACTTATTTACCAATTTAAATACTTTCTAACTTCTTATTTACTTATTTGCTTACTTACTTACTTATTTGCTTACTTACTTACTTACTTACTTACTTACTTACTTACTTATGCATTTAAGCCACTTTTACATCACCTTGAACATCCAGAATAAAACTTATGACATGTCTTATAAACAAACAAGCCACCATTTTGCATTATTGATTTCTTTGCTTTCTTACGAAAGCTGAATGATGGTTATTCGATCGTGTTGCCAACGGGTTGAATGTCAGTAGTCTTTTTGCATGACTATGAATGTGATTATAATTTCCTGTGGTAAACATTCTGCATGCATTAAAATGCTTCATTTGGGAATGAGTCCATTGACATGGATACAGTACAGTATATAATTGCAAATGAAAAACAACCCTGACAAACAACCCAACAGTTATGATCAGTGTTTCTATATATTAATGTCACACTCATACAGCTACAAGAGATAAGACAAGAATTAAAACTAAAAAAAAAAATCCTCTCTAAGTTTTGAACATTAGCTTTAAAGTGGAAAGCAGTTTCGCAGTGGAAGGTCAGCTAGGACCAGTTTCATGTCACATTCATTTTATGAAAGCAGCAGGAGGCCAGAGAGGCAACACAATATTGTAATTCTTGGGAAATAACAAGGCTTTCAGTCTTCATCTGAACCAATTGCTGCCTGAGCCACTGAAAAAAAATACCACATTTTGCCGCACTCAGACAAGGGCACATGCCGAACGCTTTGTATTTCCTGTCCTTAGCAATGACACGCTAATCCGTAACTCAATAAAACAGTCCAAGGACATTTCTGCAGTGAGTGAGCATCTCAGCGTGAGGTATTGGTCCGCATCTCTTATTGGCGTCCAGGCATGATTTGGAATATCTTTATTTTACAACTCATTAGGCAGCCTCGTTTGGTGAAGGTTCAGCCTAAGTCACCCTAGCAGGTGCCGTGTGAAACACTATGCAAGGTGAAGTGGAGTGTCAGAATTTTAATGCCTTAGTTAATCTGTTGGCAAATACTCGGCCTTTCTTTATGTGTTTGTCCTTGGTGGGAAATCTAGGTTAAGACCTCACTGTAGTCCTGACAGCCATCTGTAGACTCTGGTGTTTAGTATTCTATGCGAGGCCTGCAAGAGTTTAAGCAATCTTGCCAACAATCTGCCCAGGGATTCACAAAGCTTCATGTCTCTTCTGCTACACACTGACCTCTGCCTCCAAGTGGGTGGTGATATGCACACATGTTCAACAAGCAATGATGTGGCATGTTTTAGGCAACTCTCCTTATGCTGATTAACTTTCACCCTAACATGCAGGCGCACTACAATTTGGAGAAATTGCAAGATTCATGAAAGCAGTGCTGACTCCTGATATTAAGCTTTAGTGGAAGGTTGAAATGTTGTGACATGGTCTATTTTTGTTAGTGGAAATTTTAGCAAGCTGTTATACATTCCTTGTAGTTGTTTGGCTTGGTCAATATATTCTTTTTTGCATTTTGCATGTCTGACATGCCACACATGCTTCTACTGAGTTACCAATGATCCTGACTCCTTCTGCTCCCTGGACCTGCCTGCGCCATCCTGATGCCCTACTTTTGGTTAGAGTCTCATCACTTGGAGTCCGCTCGCTGCTGCTGAGGATGACCCCAAATGGGCAGCCTAAATATACATGAGATACCACTTAGAAACCATGAAGATACAACTGCAATTGAAATGAACAATTTTGCACTCAGGTTTTCATGAGTAAAATAGTAAGAAAATAGACTTTTTTAATTTTCTGGTTATGTAATAAACGTAGTAAAAACACATATGGTACAAGCACCATGCAAATATAATTGAGCTGAATTGAATTAAATACCTCAGATATATTCAAATTTCATTCAAATTTCATTCAAACAGGATTCTTAATGTAATACTCTATTACCAAAACAGGACATTCTGACAATCTACTGGTGGTTCATTTCATCACTTTGCAAGGCCAGGGCTCCCCAGACAACACTTGTCTTGAGTAATTTGTGATAAACAAGACATAAAAAAGAACCAAGGACATTACTCCTTGGTAAAGGTTGAGTGTGTGCCAATATTGTATGAGCCTGTGACCTCAAATATCCGTTCAATGAAAGAGATTGGTTTTCCACTGGGGATGGCTGGAGTGTTGATAACAATCAAATTTATTCTGCCTTATAACCTAAGGTGTGCAGTGTACTCATTGCATATTTAACACTTATTTAGTCATTTAGTCTATTTTAAGCAGAGTTATGGACAAATACACAATTCATACATATACTGTACACTAGTGTATCATAGTCTATTATGAAGCTGATGATAGATAAAACTTTAGTAGTGTGCTAATGGTGTTCAGTGTGCTCAGGATGTTAGAATGTGGTATATTAAGATGGATAGTTCCTTTAGAACAGATTGTTATAATATATGAGAAAATTGAAAGGTGTAAGCACAATGGATAAATATTCGTTTGATCACTAAGTATATCATTTCAAAAGGATGATACTTGCTGAACAATTCTGCTGACAGGATAATAGGCTAATCATTTTATATCAAATTGTAATGTTATGAGAAATGCCAAGCCATTCTAGATTCAATTAAAATATAATGGCTGTACCATCAGGGACATGTACTTCTACATTTCTAGCAAATAGACTTTGATTGAAGAAATAATAACTTTTTTAAACTTGTTAATAGCATTAATGAGGCATGCAGATGAGGGTTTAGGTAGACAAATCAAAAGAGGCCAGAAAATATAAATTCCACCTTGATTACGGGCATCTGTGTTCAGCTTTGAATTGATTTGTGATATCACACTAAACATTGGTGGTTAATAGCTTACATTTAAGTGTACAGTTATATATATATATATATATATATATATATATATATATATATATATATATATATATATATATAAAAAGAAAGAAATTATTAAATTGAACACTTTGGGGTTTGAAATATGAGAATGGGTTTCATTTTGAGTCTGATTTCTCTCAAGGAGTCTTTCTCATATTGTCTCAGGGAGATTTTCCTTTCCTCTATCACCTCTGGCTTGTCCATTAGGTATGAAAATTAATTGAAAATTTAAACTTTATTATTTAAATGTATAGTTTTTATTCTAAATTTTTACATTTTTGTAAAGCTGCTTGGCAAGGATTTCTATTGTTAAAGTGCTATATATAGAAATCAAATTTAATTGAATATAAGTAGAAATTTAGTTACAAAAAATAATTTACATTTTCTAATAAGCTTTTTTTAACCTAGTGTCTAATTAGGTAGTTTTATCTCTGTACCTTTGTTGTAATTGAAAGGGGAGAATTGTTTGACCAACAGTGCGCTCACAGCAACTCGCCGCCTCTCCCTCTGCCCATCACCCTGCAGACAGAAACCCAACAGTGCCCTGACTAATCATATAAGAAAGATAAAGCTTTCAACAAGCGATGATGTGCATGATGTTTTAGGTAACTTTTCTTATTTCTCCTTTTCACAGCAGTACTTTGTCTTGACATTAAGATGTGGTGGAGGGTTAAAATATTGTTATGCCCTATTTTTGTTAGTTCAAAGTTGTGATATGATCCATGCAGTTGTCTGGCTTGGTCAGTAAATACTTGCATTTTGCATATCTTAGATCAAATCAGATAAAATCAAAGAAATGTAACCAGAACTCTTAATGTAAAACTCTAAAACCAAAATCAGGACATTTGGACAATTTACTAGTGCAACATTTACGGTTCATTTCTTCCAGGGCGTTCATTTCTTTCGGCCAGGGTTCCCAAGACAACACTTGTCTAGAATAGTTTGTGATAAATAAGGCATAAAACAAAGCCAAGGGCATTGCTTCTTGGTAAAAGTCTATCAAGGTGTTGTTTTTTTTTTTCACTTAGCCTGTTTATGTTATAATTTTAATGTAGCGGTCAATAAAATGAAATTGTGCTGCCTGTTTATCTCTGTTACAATGTTGTTGTGTAGAGGTATGAGGTTTTTTTTGGGAAAAGAAAATTTCCCATCGCCCTGCTCCAGCAGCTAAACTCAGGATAAGAATACTATACACACAAAAACCCAACAGTGTTTTGACTAATCTTATAACAAACAGCATAGATAAAATAATTAATTTGTTTACATTGATTAAAATGTGAATTTTCATTCAGCTGGTGGAAGAGAATTCCAGTGAAACGCAAGAAAAAGTTTTTAGAATACATATCAGGCGCGAGGAACAACGCCCTTTATGGTACATCAGTCAAATACAGAGCACATCAGACCATGCAGGGGCATTTTAGGACAGGAAAGACCAGGAAACCTGAAAAAACCAACAGATTAAAATTCCACTACTGCTATGTCACTATAAAATAGGTAGAAAGGGTGAAGCTGCTCTATTTGTTTTAACTGTTTTTCAGCCCCAAACACCAGAGAAACACCTTTTGAAACTGCCAATGTTTTGTGCACAGCTTTTCTTTTTAGCTAGCTACGTTTTAACACATTCCAAAATACAAATTAAGATTGGTGGAAATGATCTTTTTTAACATTATCACCAAAAGACATGGTTCTGCTCATACCTAACAGGCATGCAAACACATCAGGATCGGCTTTGAGGGTTTCCCGCAGATTAAAGGTTTACTGTCATGTTGTATGTCATGTAGTATGTTGATATTCCTGTCACAGTTCTTACCAGAGCATCGGCTATATTAAGAAAAACATCTGAATACTAGAAGTTGTAGACTTCATTCTAGTAAAATATGTTGTTAGTCATCCAACATACTCTCAGTAGTTGAGGGACTGTGGATTTACATAATGCACTGCATACATATATTAACTTTAAAACATAAGAATAGCTGCAAGCTAGACATCATTTATTGCGGAATGAAATTAAGAGCAAGTTATATATGAATCAGTTACCAAAGTTTACCTAAGTCAGCCCATCTGGAGTAGCTATTTTGAGAACTAGCAACAAGGGATGCATTTTAATACTGAATGGCATTTCAGTAATCTCTTTGATTAAAATATTCTCCTTAAGATTCTCCTTACTATGTCAGCCTGTATAGTACTTATGATGGGTAATTAAAAAGATGGAGAATCGGATGGGTGTCCAAGGTCTTGACTGAATCCAGGAATGATTTATTTATTTATTTTTTTTTGGGTTGAAACTAATATTCAATAATAAAATTAAAGGGGTGTATGATTTACCACACAGGGTGCCATACACATATTATTCTCCAACCTTATAATTCTGCCATTAAAACTACTGTACAATGTATTATATAAAGATATAATAACTTTACTGTGTTTTGAAATATTGATGCCAGCAGCTGATTTAGACTCTGTTCTAAATTGACTTTACAAGTATTTTACTACTGCTATGCAGAGAATGGCTATAACAGTGACCCATTTAAAAGCCTATAAATTATAAATTACTATAAATAATAAATTCTAGACTAATTTCTGATTGGCCTTGATGCCCGATGACACCTGAGATAGGCACAGGCTCCCCGTGACCCGAGGTAGTTCGGATAAGTGGTAGAAAATGAGTGAGTGAGTGAGTGAATTTCTGATTGTGGATTCTTTTGCTCTTTCTTCTGAGATTCTGACAAGAAGGCATGATAACCTGCTTCTACTCTATTATTACCCAACCCACCAGTGTGCATTTTTAGAAATTAATCACTGTGAAATCACAATACCTGCCAACAAAGTACATATTTAGTTTTCGGGTTAAAAAAACGTGCCAGAAGATTTGGCTGCAGGTTCTGCGGAGCCGATTAAGCCTAAAAGTCAAAGTGGATTAGAGTGCTTTGCTTGAAGTGGGTTTCATCAACCACACTGTGGAATAATAAAACACAGAATACAACAAAATATTTTGCTTAAATTTGATATATCCTTGACCTTAGACTACACTCTTAAAAAGGAGGATTTGGGGGTTCTATATATAACTCTGGGCTTTTGAACTTGGCTTTTGGACCATTTATATTAAAATGGTTATGTAATGGGGGCACGGTGGCTTAGTGGTTAGGACGTTCGCCTCACACCTCTAGGGTTGGGGGTTCGATTCCCGCCTCCACCTTGTGTGTATGGAGTTTGCATGTTCTCCCCGTGCCTCGGGGGTTTCCTCCGGGTACTCCGGTTTCCTTCCCCGGTCCAAAGACATGCATGGTAGGTTGATTGGCATCTCTGGAAAATTGTCCGTAGTGTGTAATTGCGTGAGTGAATGAGAGTGTGTGTGTGCCCTGCGATGGGTTGGCACTCCGTCCAGGGTGTATCCTGCCTTGATGCCCAAAGACGCCTGAGATAGGCACAGGCTCCCCGTGACCCGAGGTAGTTCGGATAAGCGGTAGAAAATGAATGAATGAATGTTTATATAATTTAAAGATTGCTTAACGTGAAAGCAGTGCCATTACTTTTTGAAATTTTATCTATATGAACTATGAGTGACACATTTTAGAACAGATCATTTCTATATAGCAATTATTCCTCCCAAACGAAAGTCATCATTCTTTCTTTCTGTTCTTCCTTCCTTCCTTCCTCCCTCTATTTCCATATGGGCCAAACGATCTAAAGAAGCTGGCTGTATTTGACCCACAAACCTTGAGTTTGATATATGATTTAATTAATATACAAGATAATGGAGTGCACAAGAAAGGTATAGCCCAACCCAATGTCCCCTTAAATTTAGCTCACATCTTTTGACAGAAAATAAAATTGGACATCATACAGTGATCCAGAATGTAGCTATATGAATTTAATCTTTTTGTTCAGTCTCTTGATGTTTTCCCACATCACTCTGTTGCTGTGTTACTTCTTATGACTTCCGATTGCTGCCTGTGTCAGATTTAAAACACTGATGCTTGACAGCTAAACAGAAAAATGGACCCTCTGCAACTTACCTAATAACATTTATCAAACTCTGCACTGCACTCCCTTTAAGCCTAAAGCACATACAGATTTAACCAGCAATACCTTAAGACACAATGTAGGCAAGCCTCAAGAATCTTCTCATTCGTGGCACTCTGGTCATGGAATGAAATTCCCTTGGCTGGAGATAAGAGCATCTGCTAAATGGAGTAAATGTAAAATAAGTTATTTTACTATCCAGCATGTATAGGAGCCTTGTATAGTCTACCAATGGCTATTTTACAACTTGTAACATGAGTGTATATGAGTCTTATATGCCACATGAATATTAGTAAGTTTGAACTATGGGCTCTCAATTGTTAACAGACAGATTCACATTAAATGAATAAAAATTATTCTTTTGGGTCAGAATAAATTACATAAATTAAGTTCACGTGTACCTGTATATGTATTTTACAGCCTTCCCTCAAATTTTTTGCTTGACATCATGGGAAAATCATAAGAAGTCAGCTAAGTAAAAAAATTGCAGCCCTATTTATTCTTGAGATGAATTTCCAACCGCCTGCAGGTACCGTTTTTTTCTGGAAAAAACGATAGTACACAAGTCTAAACAACATGTAACCATCATACCACTCAGAAAGAAGATACATTCTGTCTCTTAGAGACAAATGCATTTTGGTACAAAAAGTGCAAATCAATCCTAGTATAACAGCAAAGGATCTTCTCCAAAGGAAACAGCTATACAAGTATCTGTTTCCACAGTAAAACGAATCTAGTATTGACATAACCTGAAAGGCTGCTCAGCAAGGAATAAGCCATTGCTCCAAAACTGCTAGAAAAACCCAGACTCCACTGGTCTGCTAAAACAAAAAATTAATAAATGACCATAATGACCATTGTTCTTTTTGGAGAAAAAGGGCGAGGCTTGTTAGCTGGAAAACACCACCCCTAACTGTGAAGCCTAAGGGTGGCAGCATTATATTGACATATCAACTGTGAAGCCTAAGGGTGGCAGTATCATATTGAGGGGTCTTTTAAATCAGGAGGGATTGTTACACTTCACAACATAGACATAATAAAAAAGGAAAACGATGTGGATATATTAAAGCAATATCTCAAGAAGACATCAGCCAGAAAGTTAAAGTTCAATAACATATGAGTCTTCCAAATAAACAATGACCCCAAGCCTACCTCCAAAATTGTGGCAACATGGCATAGGGACAATAAAGTCCCTATAAAGTTTTGTAGGGACCAACACAAAGCCCTGACCTCTGTCTAATAGAAAATTTGTGGACAGAATTGAAAACTCGTGCAAACAAGGAGGCCAAAAAACCTAACACAGTTCAGTTTATACTTGCTCTGTCTGAAGAATGGCCCAAAGGTTAAGCAGCTTATTGCGAAAAGGTAGTGAATATAGTAGTATATATATATATATATATATATATATATATATATATATATATATATATATATATATGTATAGATATATATATATATATATATATATATATATATATATATATAAAACGTGTGTATGTGTTTGTGTGCGTGTGTATTGTTTGTGTGTTTCCTGAATGACTGCTTTGTCCATAATCTTTAGAATCTTCTCTTTTCTTGGAAACAGAATAATGTGCACATCATTACAGCTCAGCACTCCCTGGTTGTCAACTTTTTTTTAGCCTGAGGGACAAACACAACTAACATTAAACTTTGGATTTGACAATCACTTTTTAAATCAAATTTTGTTTTAAAAAGTTTTGTGTTGGTAAAATTACACTTCAACTTAACAACTAACATTCAAATGAACACAAATAATCAATAACCTTTCAATTAAATTCTATATCTGTATTGTTTATCATTTAATACAACTTAAAGGCTTTAAATAGACGTACAGCACATTACTACAGAAATGTGTTACCTAAAAAAAACTCCCATGTGATAAGAACAACCTTATAAATCTATCTGTGGAAAATTATGTGCATGTGGATTTATATTTATATGTGGATTTATTTTTATTGCTCAAAACGAGCTCTCTCATTCACATTACTATATCCCCTGTCCTGGTTTATTTATCTGACAAAGACTCAAACATTAAATAAGGTTTTGTTTTCTTGTATTTTATTAACTGGTTATAAAACCCCAAATGCTTTTTGAAGTATGACTTGCCTGAGTTTTTATATATACTGCAGTAGAATCAGCTTGGTCAGTAAATTTAACTGGTATCAAGTATTTAAAGTTATTCTTGCAGCATGACTGATTAATAAAAGTGCTCACACTCCCTCTTTTCTCTGCCCAATCAATCATATCCTGCCTGCAAACACAATACAGAATACCTTAGGGAAAACTCTGGCATTGGAATTTCCCAGAGAATAATTGGCAAAGCTGAATTCCTAGCTTTCAAAGAGAACTAATTGATTAAGCTAATTTAATTAAATTAATTGCATAAGCTTCCATTTATAAGATAAGCAGTGTTTACTCTACCATCTATATACATCATTTGTTTGATTTCCAAGCTAAGATGTGATTCTTATACAAATGTGACAAATGCTTAATCCTTTGCATACTGCACGATGTCAGCATCGATACAGCATATTTAGCATGTGCAGCAGTTTACGCTAAGATTACAATTAAGACATTTTGTGGATGATTTTTTTCAGAGTAACTTACAGAGGCGCTTCAAATATTCTCAATTAAAGAATAGTCCGGATACTGGTTCACTAGGTAACAGAATAAGAATACCATAAAGAAAAAATACCAATAAAACAGGAAAAACACAACAGTGCTTTTTTAAGTACTGCAGAAAGAGGTTGTTTAGATGTCAGCCAGTGATTCAGCTCTTTGCATCTAGAAGAAAACATTCATCTTACCACCTTGGTGCCAGAACAGAAAAGAGTCTTGATGCATCCCTTCCTTATACTCTGAGAGATGGTGAGATCAGTCAAGCAGTGATAGAGGATCTGAGGAAGCATGGTTCAGAGCAGGGAGTGATAAAGGCTTTGAGGTTAGAGCGTACTGGTCCTTTTATGGGTTTCTAGGCAAGCATCAGTGTTAAATCTGATGCAGGAAGCTACAGGAAGGCAGTGGAGGGAGCATTGGGATGTGGGGAAATAAAATAAAAACATACACAAAAAAACAGTGGTCGCATTGAAAAAGTTACCATCAAGTTGCTCAGTAACATAATGCTAGAAAGATTTTTTTTTTTTTTTTATTAAATTAAAAAACCAGGAAAGTTAGCATGAGGTGTGAAATCTTATGAGCTGAATATCAGCAAAGAACCTCTATGATTACTTTCTCACATTTATGCAGATAATAAATGTTTTGCTGAATTTGTTCTCTTATACTCTTATCACATAATTAGTGTGTGTGTTTTGCCATTATATTTAGATTTGTACATGTTTGTGATTTTGGTAAAATCACATGCATATTATATAATACAAGAATTTCCAACAGCATTATAAAATACTAATCACAGTAAAGATAAAAATAAATAAATAAATAAATAAGAATCAGAGTAAAAAACAAAAGTATAAGCAAATAAGTAAAGATAATATATATATATATATATATATATATATATATATATATATATATATATATATATATATATATATATATATATATATATATATATATATATAATTAAAGAATAGTTAAGAATAGTATTCTTAATAGTAAAAGAATTATATATATAAAATATATAAGCTTCTTAATGGAATTCTTAATTGCTAATTCCCCAGCTGTGCATAAGCCAATGTAAGAAACACAGGACACAAAAAGTGCACAAGATATATATATATATATATATATATATATATATATATATGTATATATATATATATATATATATATATATATATACATATATATATAATGTACATAGATAACTTGCAGACATTAAAGTATTGTAAAATTATATATATATATATATAATTAAAGAATAGTTAAGAATAGTTAGTTTAATTATATATATATATATATATATATATATATATATATATATATATATATATATATATATATATATATATATAATTTTACAATACTTTAATGTCATAATGTACATTATATATATATATCTTGTGCACTTTTTGTGTCCTGTGTTTCTTACATTGGCTTATGCGCAGCTGGGGAATTAGCAATTAAGAATTCCACTGTAAGACACTCCAAGTGCATTTACTCTGTGCATGTGACAAAAAGTCTTGAACTATATATTAATATTTTACTAAATATGAATTAAACAGAATTGTCTGTTTACCTGAAGGTTAATGTTTTGTTTAATTACTGTAATAACAGCTAACTGTCTTTTGTATTTTTCATTATTATTATTATTATTATTATTATTATTAGTAGTAGTAGTAGTAGTAGTAGTAGTAGTAGTTAGTTTGAAATAAGAAAATTCTAATGCAATCTATTGTAATATATTGCACAAGATTACTCATGTAATCTGTTACGTATTTTTTAAACATCTAAGATCATCCTAAGAGTGTTTATTCTGATGCTCTGCATTGACAGTTCTGCAACATGAATGGCATCAAGATCAGAGTGTAAGACTGTCCTGTTAGAAATGCTACTTTTAACTGGTAAGAAAATAATCAATTTCATATTTCAGAAGATATAAACTGTTTATTTGTGTAAGTCAGAATAAGAATTTTATTGATATGAAAGAAAGAAAGAAACTCTTCTTCTAATATACAAGGAATTTATATACTGTGGCGGACCAGGCTGTGAGGGCTGAGCACAAAAGACAAGGTTGCAAGAATCAGTGCACAAATATGTGAATTTTATTTACAAATGTTCAAAGAATAGTAGGTAAAACTAGAACGTACATTTCCTGTAGAAAATGTGAATGGTGCTTGCACGTGGCAAGTTCCCCTCATCATGCTGAGTGTTTTGATATGTCACACGTCCATGTTGTGCAAATTATTTAATTTTCACGTGAAATCACGTGACGTCACGTGACTTCATCAAATTACACGTGAGGAAGTTCCCCTCATTGTTCTGAGTGTTTTGATATGTCACATGTCCATGTTGTAAAAAGTTTTTTGATTTTGCATATTTTGGGGGCGGGGCCACGGCACAACCGGGCCAGTCAATACACCAATTTAAAACTTTGTTCAGAGTATCGCCCTGAAGGAGCTGGCTGAATTTGGTGTAGATAGTTCAAAAGCTTGCCGAGTTATAAACCTCCACAGTTTATAAAGGGAGTCTATGGGAAAAAAGGCCACTTTGAGACCCGGTACCAGAAGTACCGGTACTCGGATCGCTTATAAAAGACATAGCACACCTCTCCTCAATGAGCCGGTCAATTTGACACCTCATTCATGGGTCTAGGACAAAAGCTGCAGGACAAGTTACGCGCTGAAATTTTGTCCGGAAGAGTATGCAGGATAGTAAGAATGATGCTTTGCAAGCACCATTAATAATAAAGGAACAGTAAAAGCGTGGAAATGATTATGTAATTGGTGGGAAAAGAAGAGACAAAAAAGAATAAACGTAACTTGGGGAGTAAGGATAGCTGGAGCAGATGCAGTGGCGTTGTTGGTGCTAATAGAGCAGAATCTGGTTTGGAAAGGAGAGCATACAAGGCAGGGACCCAAAAAGCATTTATTTATTAGGGCCCCATTTATTCAACTACGGTGTAACGGGCCATGCCAGTGGGCCAGGAACTTGCAAGTTTAATCTGGGAGGAGCAGAAGGAGAACCCCCATGAGATCCCCATGGCGAACTCTCAAAAAGCTCTCAGTGGAAGTTTGGAACTTTGCCAATGTGCTCCTGCATTTCCTTAATAAATTCAGTGACTGCCCTGAAACAGATTGCTGCTCTGTCCACACTTTTTGTGTCACATCTATCAGGCCCCTTGGTTACAGCATGAAAAGCAATTCAAAGGGGTGAAGCTTGATGACACCTGGGGGGCTTCCTGAATAGCAAAGAGGACATAGGGTATAAGTCGGTTCCAGTTCCTTCCTTCCACGTCCACCAGCTCACTTGGCAGCTCAGGGATGATACTGACAAGGAGAGGCCAGAACCCTGCCTAGTTTTGGACCTGAGCCTGTACGGCTAGAACATCTCAGATGTTGCCATGGACACATGACACCAAGAGGGTCCCTTCCAGCTCAGCATCTAGGCCCAAAGCCTCCCTCGTGGCAAGAGTGACTGATTCATCTAGGGATTGGCCCTGCCCTGGTAACTCCACTGGTGGAACTCTTCCACCATGTTAACCAGTAAGTACCCACAGCACGTCAGGATCTAAGTAAGTAGAGTCACATAATTTGCTTGGTAAGCTAAATGGGCCCCACCAGTAAGAAACAGGGCTTGAACACATGGCCAGTTATCTTAGTCCCAGAGTTCCTCATACCGCAAAATTATTGAATGTGGTTAGATATGCAGAAGGTTAACCATATCTTTGCAAGCGAAGAGTAGCGGAATCAATGGGTAGCACAATTCTTTCAACTTTGTCTGAAACAGAGAAAGAGCAAAGAGCATCCATAGCAGTCTGACTATTCACCCTCAACACTTTAAAACAGTCCACTCCGGGTTCAGCTCTCTCCTCTCCTCACTGAGTGTAGGTGATACTGTCCACACCCTGCCTTGCATTTAGGAAGAGCAGCACTATATGTGGCACAGAAGTGGCATGGATGGTGTTGTCCAAGTAGCTTTTTTCCCCTTGCTTTTTCTACACCACAATGGGTGATGGGCAAAGAGTGCAAAACTATGTTTTCCTGTTAAAACTCTTTTATTTGTTGTTTTCATATACAAATTTATTGTCTTTTGCCATCCTTCTGATAGCATGAACTCTAATTTTATCTGTGATTATCATTAGATTACCATTTAAATTGTAGTGTTTAGGTGAGAGCCTGATGGTGTTTGTCCTCAGCACCATGAATATACTAATGGGAATGGAATTTATCATTTGGAATATAATAACAGAGCAGAGCAAGAAAGATTTATAGTAATTTGACTGAAGTGAATGCTCAATATCACCTTGGTGTATATTTATAAGCCATTACACTGTATGTGATAGAAGCCCTATGTCTCTTAGGATGACACATTAGTTTCCTGCATCATATATAAAATTCATCATATATGAATTATATACCCAAGTATATTATCTGTAAACAAGATGATAAATGACTATGTTTAAACTCTAATTATGTGAATTACATTAAGCTAAGACAGTCTCTCGTGTTGTGTTTATGTTCAGAATTAAATCTAAAAAGCCATTTAACATGCAGGAGAGGAGCTGGAGGAGCTCACATGGAAAAGAATGGTGCAAAGTGTAACCAACGAGGCTGACGCATGTTAATGTATACTTTGGCTTCTTTCTAATCATCCTGCACAAAGGCCTAGAGTGGGTGAAACATCTGTTATAATTATGTGTGTGTGTGTGTGTGTGTGTGTGTGTGTGTGTGTGTGTGTGTGTGTGTGTGTGTGTGTGTGTGTGTGTGTGTGTGTATTTACAACTAATGCAGTGAAACATAAAATTATTTTTTAAAAAATAGCAAAAAAGGCAATGGTTGTCGATATTCTTGGTTCCAGGATTCCAAGAGAAAAAAAAATCCAAGGAGGCTTTAGTGGAATAATCCTTGAAAGGTTAAACATGTCCACTAGAAAATACCATCCCAGCATAATGTTATATAATTCATTAGGCTCTGTTACAAGGCACATTACTGACAGCCTCTGGTTTGGTAATTAGCATGTGAAAGTTAATTGGCAATAAAAAAATCTTTACACTCTGCAGTGGTGCACAAATGACAGGTCAAATCTAATACTGGGCTTGTTTCCTTATTAGAGTTCCCATTTTAGCAGTGATATTGTATTTGTATTGATTTAATCTGCTGATTATTTATTTATTTATTTATTTATTTATTTATTTTAGACCAGACATTTAACTTGAAATGTCAGGAGAATTTCTATCCTCAAAACAACGTAATGTAATGCCTTATAATAAAAACCCATCTTTTTTAAAAAAAAATAAAAAAAGGTGCTATTTGATTTGCATTTTCTTACAGCTTCTCATCCTTATTATTGCATTTGCACAATGAACCGTAATAAAACCACAGAGCCATTGCACAACTGTTTTATTCAGTGTCTGTTTTTAATACGATAGCTCTCTGTATTATGAGGAATCCTGACCAAAAAAAAACAACAAAAAAAAAACATTCATGTTTAGACACAAGTGCACCCTCAGTTTTCATCGAGTACTATCGTTGTCACATGTAAAATAGAGAGGAAGCTGAGAGCATACAAATCTGACATGATCCACTGCCTTATGGTGTGAATGCTCTGTGACTCAGAACAGAAATTCACCCCAGAGCTGAGCACGGAGCTGTAGCATGCTCATTAGGGCCTAATTAATCCACTCCAGGCTGTGGCGTATACAGCTGCTGATGAAGAGTAACGTGTACATCCTTTCACACGTTTCTTTTTTTCCACCATGTTCTGCATGGCTTGCAGCAAATCAGATACAGATATTATTAGTTACAGAAACAGGTACATGTGCTAAGGTCTAATACTGTATATGTCATGTTGTTAGCATGCTGATTATCTCAAAATCTCCTGTACAGTACTTGCATCAGACAAAATATTAAACTGTGTTTAGTTACAACAAATGTATCTACAAGATCATTACTCAGTTCAAATGAATTTTATTTGTATAGCACTTTCAACTATAAACATGGTCACAAAGCAGCTTTACAAAAATATAAAAATCCTGAATAAAAATAATGAGGTTTATCCCTAATGAGCAAGCTACAGTAGGGCTGATGGTGGTGAGAAAAAAAACTCCCTGAAATGAATACACGATGACACGAATGAGAAACTTTGAGAAGAAGCAGACTGACACTGGAGAATGTGATTATAAATCATTTTCATTCTATAACTGTTCACCATATAGTCATGTGCAATTGTGTAACTATGAGCTTCTGAGCAACTTCTGAGTATGAGCATTAATGTAATATCTAAATTCATTATAGATTCAACATAAATCTCTTTCGGCCTGTAGCATCTTTCCCGTATAATAACAAGGAAACATCACATAAAAAGCCATTTTAATCTTTCACTTTTTTAATTACCTGCTAGTCAGTACTTTATTTCCTGTTCTCATACATGCTTATGTCATATAGGTTGAAGTTAAATAGAAACAAGATTTAAACATGGAACAAGGGTTATTTTAACACTACACTACACATGCTTCATAATGGAGATATGAGTGATAAAAATGACCACAGCAGCAGTAGATCAGTGCCTCCTCTAAAGCCTCCAAGTGGTTCTATCCACATCTCATGTATCTCCAGGCTGTATCACTCTAGTCATTACTTATGTTCAGTGACTCTACCAGACAAAAAATCTGTGTTGAATTATCCGCTAAAACTAATGCCTTGTTATTCAATTATTTAGCTTATTATTTAGTATCTATAATGTTTTTTTTTTTCAGTAGTATTGAAAGTAATATATACAATACAGTTCAAAGGCGTAGTCACCCTTTTTATTTTTAATTATAAATGTTTTCAGATGGATTTCCAAACATTAATTTTCCAGTAAATGAATTCAGTGTTACCAAAAAATGTTTGTATCAGTAAAGAAAAATATGATAAAAACATTAATGTAGACTGTCAAGGTCTGCCAAAGAACTGTGACCAAGATGCTTAGAAAAATGTAGCACCTACTTTTTTTTGAAAACTGCATAACTGATTTTTTTTTCTTTTTAAGAAAGTAAAATGTTTGTTCAAACTTTACATGTGTCTAAGATTTTGCACTGTGCTATATGTCTGGACATGCACACGCACACACACACACACACACACACACACACACACACACACACACACACTTGGTACTGGAAGTCTGGACACACACAGACACAGATGCACACACACACACACATATGTCTGGACATGCACACATACACTTTCGGTACTGGAAGTCTGGACACACACAGACACAGATGCACACACATGCACAAACCGCAATCTGAACACACTCACATTACTGGAAGTCTGGACAATAGCTCACCAGAGAGCAGTGGTATTAAACCAAATTATTGAATATTATATTATATAATTATATAAAATTTAATAATTTACTATATATAGAATATATCTGGTCGTAACTAAGTGATTGGAAACATTCACTATGTGCAGTTTTTCTGGGTCATAAAGTAGCGTTCATTGTTTGGCCGCTGCAGACTAGACTTTAATATTTCTAGATTTCTTTTTCCATGAAGACATAAAATTTATGCCTAGCCTGGAGCAGGTGTGAGAAAAATTCTAGATATTTCTATGATAATCACTTTAAACATTAGCCAGCTCATCACAGTGGTGTAGCTGGTCTTATGTTCACAGTGAGCAGTCGTTTAGATGGGTGAGGGCTGTTAGGGATCAGAGCATCTTTTCCAAACACTTCAAGGATGATATCTCTATAAGTACATATAAATATGCAGAGAAGAGCAACACTCCTGGCAGTTGGACACATTTTTCAAGCTAAGGCTTCATTTTTTTTCCCACTCCTTGTTTTACATTTGTTTATTTGTTTATGGGCTGATATTATTTTTCATGTGCAAACTGTATAATTCAATTCTTTTTCAATTTTTGTCAAAAAAGTTTTGTAATATTTCCTTATCACTAAATCTTATTTAACAGTAAGATAAAGCAGAATTGCAGCCCAAAGCATACATATATTAGCATAAATTATCAAGATTACTATAACCAGTCGTGTGGAGTCAATACATACTTTTCAGACCTAGCGTTTTTTTTTTAATCAATAATATAGTTGAACAATATGAGAGTTAATTATAAATATGAACAATTTTAGTATTTAGAGTAGTGTCACTCCAAATGTCTCCAAATGTCATGACAAATGTCAAAACTCCAAATGTCATGACAAGTTTTGGATATATACATATTATATATATTTCTAGATTTACCATATTGAAACCATTTGGAAATGTTTTACTTCGGACATAGTGAAACACAGATGAAAAGATGTAGAACGATGCTGACTGTGAGCATGGCTGTGCAGGTAGTTGGTGGGAGTTTGGAATCCATGGTGATCATGTTCGTAGGCCACAGAGAAATTCTGTGTCATGTAGAATTAATGACTTTTTAAAATATTACATTTCCTACCATTTTCATATAAGACTGCTATTTTATTTGTGACATACACCTTCCATTTTTGTGTAGGTGCAGGCTTAACATACAGTAGTGGTATAACACTGATGAACTGCTAATATATTTGGCCTTGAGTCATTTTTTTCTCTATTCTCACCCGAATGCTATGTTCTTAGCCAGAAGTAAAATCACCTACACTGATGTGGGTGAAGCATCACATGAGGTGGTGTGACATTAGAAGTCTGGTATTTTCGCACACATATTGGTCCAAAATTGCACCCACGTTACCACTTCACAAAGCCTTATTACACATACTAGACCACAAGAGTATTTCCCTGACATTAAAATTCCCATCTTACAACTAGGTTTTGTTGATGTGCACAATTTTATCAAACCAGATCAGCATAAATAGGCTAATTTGCCTAAAACTGCTAACAAAACATAACTCATTAAATAATTTTATATTTAATAAGAGCAAACAATGCATTTTGTGACTATCAGACTATCAGATACATCATCCCAAATGCCCAGGTTATCATGCAATGGCTAGAATTAATAGAATGTGTAACTTAAACAGAAAGAAAAGTAACTAGCAATATCTTTGCTAAATATATTACCATGAAGGAGATGAAGAATGAACCCTTATGAGCATTATGTCCTAGAGGCTTACAGTATATGTGAATGATATGAGCAGTCACAAAAACCCATTTGTTATGCCAGTCAGTTGGTTATTTGTACCGATAAAATAGCAACATGAAATCTGTAAGTGAAATTTCATTATATATCATATTGAAAATGTCACTGTAATGAGTTAGCAGCACTTTTAAAAGGGAATGAAAGAAGCTTATATGATGTATTCATTTTCACCCAACACCTTTGTACAATTTCACCCCTTTATAGCAGATTACCTCCTGTGCACATTGGCAAAAAATAACGTGTATGTCAGATACTGACATCCTGATATTATGGTTATATATGATATTTATTATCTGTGAATTTGGGGTGTGATGTACCATTACACTGTGAGAATGGTAAAGATTTTATATTATAATTATTATAATTATATCATGATATATCAATTTTTACATCTTTTTTTATAAACTATTAAAGATGGAGTGAAATCCTCATTCCTACAAGGTTCCTGGACATTTTAATTTAATACCTGCACTGCATCGTTATATGACATTTAATGTTATCCTCTTATTGACAGATACTGGTATATCAAAAAAAGCAATAAAAATGTGGTTAGAGACTGCACAATAATATGTAGAATTTTTTTTATACATCTCTGCATTATCTTTCTACTTCATTTCTAAAATGGAGGCTTGTGCTGAATCCATGCTCTGGGATTTGGTTGTGGCTCTTTGACTTTCATGTCGTTTCTGGATGTTCCTCGACAGGCCTGCACTGGTGGATTCATCCCATGTGACAGGTGTTTGATTGCGGCCTATGATGAGACACGGCTCAGGCACGGCAGTGGTGCTTTCTCCCAGAGCTGACAGTCTGAATTAGCCAAGTCTAGTGCATGTGAGCCCAGAGTGATTGCAGAACACACATACACATGCATATGCCATGTACACACACTTAGGAGGAGTTTCTTCCTAAGCTCTCAATCCTGTCACAATTTCATATTCATTTTCAGAGTCGTATTTGCTGATGTAATGTAAGGGCCAGGGAATTTATGAGTCAATAGTACACATACTCCATAAAGGTATTATTGAGAAATTTCCTAGCATGGTCTTCTTATCTGTTTTGTGCAAACACATCATCTGTGGGCTCAAATAAGAAAACGAACCATTTATTTTGGACTGTGGACTACTGAACATTAGACTATTTATTATTATTATTATTATTATTATTATTATTATTATTATTATTATTATTATTATATTAAGATAACAGAATTCAAAAATCATACATATACATTAGCCTCATGGATTTGTTTACAGATACAAGCTACAGATTGTATAAAATTCACCGAATCATCAATTTGCAGGCATCAGTTCTCAAAAATATTGCAGACTTGAAAAAAATTTGCAATGTTTTTAGAAAGCATCCTTTCAGGAATTGCATTAAAAGAAAAGAAAAACATGCATTAAGCACGCATTTGTATCCACAACACACACACACACACACATTCACACACACATTTAAGATCCACAATACTGAACACTTTTCTTCAGTTTTTAGTACATTTTTAACACACCCCAAAAATGAATTCTAAGGATATTTCATTTTATAAATGTTTACCAGTGGAAATACACATCCTTTAAAAGCTCCTAATCTAAAGCATGTGGGTGTATCAGATGTACCTTACATCACAAAAAGGCTAGGCCTGCAAACTTCAGTCTGGCTTTTTCTGCCAGTCTCAGAGAAGGGGTTTCTTATGTAGGGCTCTCTTAATGTGTGCATGGTGTTCTAAACATCTAAACCTAAATCTTTTTTAAATTCTGGTAAAAGGTGAACTATATCTGCCTCTTAATAACTAAAAGCAAAGAAAAACATGCATTAAGCATGCATGTGGCTGTTGTATCCACAACACACACACACACACGCATTTAAGATCCACAATACAGAACACTATTTCATATGTTTTTTTTCTTCAGTTTTTAGTACATTTTTAACACACCCCAAAAACGAGTTATAAGGATATTTAATTTTATAAATGTTTACCAGTGGAAATACACATCCTTTAAAAACTCCTAATCTAAAGCATGTGGGTGTATCAGATGGCATACTGATTGACAGTTTCATGTCCCAGGTGCAGTAAACAACAGTGATGTTAACAGTGCCAGTGCTAGAAAAATACTGTATATAGAAATAACAGAACAGTGCGTTTGTTTTTGCACAAGTCATGAACATTGTGTGCTGTATTTTGTACATATTCCTAGCTCCACAGTTCTTGCAGAAAGTGGCAAACATAAAGTAAGATGTTGCCTTTGACTGCTACATTCTTCAATTTGGTTTAAAAAAAGATACTGAGATAAAAAAAGATTTTTACAAAGCAAAAGTCTGCAGACCCCTAGGCTAAATACGTTCAATCTCAGTTTTTCACAACTCTACATTTACACCCATATATATATTTTTTATTTATAAAAGATAGTCGTTTTAAAATAATAGCTCAGAAATCATTTTTTATTATATTTTCAGTGGGTCATATGGTTTCTACTATCGTTTACTTTTTCATTCACTCTATACTTTGCTTGATTTTTTGCTCATTCCTACTGACAGAACTGCTATATTTCAGTCAGGTTTTTAGTTTAGTCCAGAAAAAGCTTCTGCAGGATTCAGGTCAAGGCTTTGGTATAGCCATACCATGTTCCCAGTTATAATCACAAATATTCTGGCTGATGACTTCAGATAATGCTTCTATATTCCTTCCTTAATTGCATTTGTCCGTTTTTTGGAATGACACCTTCAAATACACGATGCTGCCACCTCCACGCTTCATAGTTAGGATGCTATATCTTTGGGGTTAAAAGCCTGACCATTTTTAGCTCCATACATAATCCTGTTCATTATGGCCAAACATTTTATGTCTTTGTTTAATCTCTCCTTACTTCACAAAAAGGCAAACTTCAGTCTGTTTTTTTCTGCCAGTCTCAGAGGAGGGGTTTCTTATGTAGGGCTCTCTTAATGTGTGCATGGTGTTCTAACTTCTAAACCTAAATCTTTTTTAAATTCTGGTAAAAGGTGAACTATATCTGCTTCTTAACAATTATTTGAACAATGTAGATGCCCTCATTGACTTGCCATTAAAATGTATGGTAATATGAAATTTGTGGAGTTGGTAAAAGCTGAGATTGAATATCTTTAACCAAGGTGTTTGACTTTTGGTCTCAGCTTCACACTAGATATGTTTACTGTTTAATCCTGTCTAGGTAGGTGTAGAAGGGGGACTAGTAAGTAACATGTGATGGTTCTCACCTGTGTGTAATAATGGCAAGTTTATTTATGTGAGTTTTGTTTGTCTTTCAGAAGGCTGTGAACTAGAGGGAAAAAAGACTTGAGCAGAACTGTGCTTGTGTGAGAGCAGTGTTTGCATGTGAATGTTCACAAGTGAATGCTGAACCATGCTTGCAGAATAAAAATAAAAAATAAAATAAAATAAAACCTTTTTTCAAATAAAAGGTGCCCAAAGCTCTGTGAAGATTTTCCAGAGTCTCAAAAGAACTCCCTCCCACCCATACATGCCAGAGATCTACAGTAGGTTATATAGCTTAATAATTAATTCAAAAGCTCAAGTGGAATGAAAAAGATTTACAGTATGTATATACCTTAATCAGAACAGAGTAAAAACAATAAAGGCCAAAATTACATTTCTGTTCAAACAAGGTGAATAAACTATGCAATATATTCAATAAAAAAAAATGGTAGCCAATATTACTATATGTTTTATTCAACTGTTGGAAAAGTGAACTTAGTATGTAAATATATCTATTGATCAGGGAGTATTTCAGAAAGCAGCTTTAACAATCCCCCAGCTTTAGTTGAGTGAATTCACTATGAGAAATCTAACCAGGATAGTTAATTAGAACTGCAGTAAAGGTTAATCCATTCTAAATATGCTCACCTTAATACAGAAAATGGAATTTCCTTTGTTTTGTTTTTTGCCTTCATTCATCACTGAATTTCTTTGTGAAGTCACACTACACAGTGGTGGTTAATGGCCAAGATGAAAGACTTAGGGCTTTAAGAATTTGTAGATTTCTAAGTATTTCTGTAAATGATGATCAGTAAAAAGTGAGAGGACCTAATAGGTTGTTTGTAAGCACATATATACTCTCTCACTCACTCATTTTCTACCGCTTATCCGAACTACCTCGGGTCACAGGGAGCCTGTGCCTATCTCAGGCGTCATCGGGCATCAAGGCAGGATACACCCTGGACGGAGTGCCAACCCATCGCAGGGCACACGCACACACACACACACACACTCTCATTTACTCACACACTACGGACAATTTTCCAGAGATACCAATCAACCTACCATGCATGTCTTTGGACCGGGGGAGGAAACCGGAGTACCCGGAGGAAACCCCCGAGGCACGGGGAGAACATGCAAACTCCACACACACAAGGTGGAGGTGGGAATCGAACCCCGACCCTGGAGGTGTGAGGCGAATATGCTAACCACTAAGCCACCGTGCCCCCTAGCACATATATATGTGCTTACAAACAACCTATTAGGTCGTCTCACTTTTTACTGATCGTTATTTATTAAGATCATCATTTATTAAGAAATTATTTATCAACATGTCAATTTCTGATCTAGATTTAATTTGTACCTGTACATACAAATTACATTGTTGTCACTTATTTAACAAAAAGAATCAACAAAAATTAGTATTTCAACTTTTTCTGACATGGACTGGAAAAAAGTTTCCCCCAATTCTCAATGCAGAATCTTTTCAGCTGTGTTATTTTTTAGGAGTTTTTTGCATGCACAGTCCTTTTCAAATCACCACACAGAATCTCAATATGATTTAGATCTTCAATATGATTTAGGTCTTTGAATTGGCATTCCAGAATTCTCTGTTTTTTTACTTTTCAGTCAGTCCTTAGTGGATGTGTTGAGTCATTGTCATGTTGCAAGATCCAGTTCCACTTCAGCTTAAATTTTTTTCACAGATTTTCTTACAATTTTCCTCAAGCATGTTCTGATACAATATAGAATTCATAGTGGATTCTATGAAGGTTAGCTGGCCAGGTCTGGCTAACAGTAAAACTATAACAGTTCCACAGTGTTTCACAGTTATTATAAGGTTCTTTGGCTGAAATGCTGTATTTGATTTATACAAAAAGCATGCACTCTGTTATGATGTCCAAATAATTACATTTTAGACTCATTTGTCCAAAGCACATTATTCAAGAAGTCTTTGCCTTTCTCTCAGTGTTCTTTGGAAAAATCCAGTCTTGCCCTCATGTTTTTCTTAGACAGCAAAGGGTTCCTCTTTGCACACCTCCCATGATAATTGAAGTTGTGCAGTCTCTTTCTGATTGTAGATTCATGCACTTCGACATCGACTGTAGCAAGAGCTTGCTGTAGGTCCTGTGATGATATTTTAGGGTTTTTAGGAGACTTCTTTAAGCATCTTATGGTCTGCTCTTGGGGTGAATTTGCATAAATGCTCTGACCTGGCCATGTTGGCAGTTGTATTAAATGTTCTCCACATCTAAATGATTTTCCGGCATTGGAATGGCTGATTGCAAATTCTTTTGAGATAATTTTATATCTCTTACCAGACTGATGAGAATCAACAATCTTTTTTCTGAAGGCCTCAGTGAGCTCTTTGGCTCTCACCATGATGATAACTCTCACTTCAACAATTAAGAGCAAACCAAACTAAATATCTGAGGTTTATATTAGACAAGCCTCCTTCAAAATGCTCTGTAACAATGTTCTATTTATTTGCACCTGATGTGATACCACCTGTATGTAATTTTATTCAATTTAAGTACAAATAAATGTAAGGGTGTCCTTACTTTTTCCTCACAAGTAATTAGATTATTTTTTAATTACATTTTACAGATCATTTAAAATGACAATTCTTTAGTTTTATTTGTTTAGTTATATTACTTGATTTTTTTCAATATTGTTAGAATGAAGATCAAATACCCATATATTTAACTAGGTTAAAAAATCTCAGGCTTTCGTGTGGTGTCATAATTTTTTCACATGACGATAGATAGATAGATAGATAGATAGATAGATAGATAGATAGATAGATAGATAGATAGATAGATAGAGATGCATTTTTTGTGTATGTATATAATCAAGCAAATTTAAATAATTGCACAAAGATAACCTGAGCAAGCACAAAATGGCACTTTCAAATGATTATTTCATTTATAAAGGGAAAAAAGGCTGTCCAAACTTGCCTGCCCCTGTGTGAAAAAGTAATTGTCCCTAAACTTAATAACTGGTTGTGCTACCCTTAGCAGCAATCAAGCGTCTGTGATAACTAGCAATGAGTCTTTCATGTCGCTGTGGAGAATTTTGGAACACTATTATTTGTAGAAATGTTTTAATTCTGCTACAATGGAGGGCTTTCATGCATGAACCACATGTTTAAGGTAAGTCCACAGCATCACAAACAGATTTAAGTCTGGACTTGCTGGTGTGTTTCAAATAATTGTTCTGCTCTATACCTCAAGCATGCTTGAACTTGAGGTCATGAACTGATGGCTGAAAATTCTCCTTCAGGATTTACTGGTATAGCTCAGAATTCAAGGTTCCATTAATTATGGCAAGTCATCCAGGTCCTGAAGCTATCACACTACCATCACTAGCTTTAGCACTACCATCATACCATCACCACCATGTTTGACTGTTGGAATGATGTTCATTTTATTAAATGCAGTGTTAGTTTTATGCCATATGGTAAGCATACCTTTCTAAAATGTTCAACTTTTGTCAGTTCACAGAATATTTGTTCAAGAGTCTTGGGGACATCAAGATGTGATATATTAAGTGATATATAAAATCATCAGATTTTCACATAAGACCTAAAAGCAGACAAAGTGAATGCAATCAAACAAAGCAGACACAAATATTGTACTTAATTAAATAATTCATTCATTCATTCATTTATTCATTCAAGGACACATTCCAATAGTATATATCTGTGAATGGCAAAAGTATGTTAACCTTTTGGAATACTATTTAATTTCAAGGTCAAATTAGAGTCCATCTGTTTTCCAATTTGGGAGGACAATCAGGTGTCCGTGAGTTTAAGTGTCCGTGTCCGTGGTGTCCGTGAGTTCCGTGAGTTTTCTTTTTTTTAAGAAAAGGAGTCTGATGTTCATGACATATTTGTGGAAGTAAATCATGGCACAAACAAGAGAGATTACTGAGGACTTCAGAAAAACAGTTATTGTTGCTCATCGGGCTGGAAAAGGTTACAAAACCATTTCTAAAGTTTGTGGACACCATAAATCGACAGTCAGACAGATTCTGTATAAATGCAGAAAAAACAAGTGCCTTTTTGCCATCATCAGAAGTGGTGAACCAACCAAGATCACTCCAAAAGCAAGACATGTAAGAGACTGTTGGGTCAGAAAGGAACCCATGGTAACTTCAAAGCAACTAAAGGCCTCTCTTAATTTGGGTAATGTTCAAAAATCTGCCATCAGGTGAACACAGAACAAACTTGGTGTGCATGGCAAAATTGCAAGGAGAAATCTATTACCCTCCACAAAGAATATTGCTTTACTTTAAAATATACTTTGTGAATGAATGAGCCTAAAATAGAACTTTTTGAATTAAATGAGAAGAATTATTTTTGGAAAAAGGAAAATAATGCATTTCAGCATGCAGTAATATCCTTTGGGCTTGTATTGCTGCATTTGTCCCAGGACAACTTGCCATCATTGATGAAACAATGAATTATCCTGTGAATTCTAAAAGAAAATGTCAGGACATCTGTCTATGAACTGAATCTCATGAGAAAATGGGTCATACACCAAGACAATGACCACAAGCACCCAAGTCTGTTTATCAAAAACAGATTAAAGAGGAACAAAGATAATGTTTTGGAATGGCCAAGTCAGTGACCGGACTTTAATTCAAAAGAAATGTTGTGGAAGGACCAGAAGCAAGCAGTTCACGTAAGGACACCTGCCAAAATCTTAGTGTTAAAGCTTCCAAAACATTATGCAGGACTGATCTAAAGTTAACAAAAACTTTACTTGCATTTATTACTGCACAAGGGCTCACAACAGATACTGAGAGAGATTTGAATAAAAAGTTCAAGTATCATATCAAGTTTACTGATTCAACATTAACTAGAATATTCCAGTACTCAGTATCTCAATAGTAATGGATTCAACACTTTTAATAGTTTTAGCTGTTGGGGTTTCCAAAATAGGATTTAAATTAATGCAGTGATAGATTTACCAGCAAATTAAAGCAGTGGATAAAAATAAGTCACAGATAGTTTTATATTATAGCTCCATTATTTCCTTAATTGAAGCCTAATTTCAGGCCTAGGTTTAAATCTGTTGCCAACAGCAAACTGAATGAGGCTCTTAAAATAGGTGTGTGGCCACCAAAGCTCATGGAAACAGAGGAGCATGTCAGACATTGTCATAAAGTGAGTGTCCTTTAGTCAGTGAGTGTCCTTTAACTAATGCCAATATCATACATTATTACTTTACATAAAGGCTACATATAGCAACATGATATTTAACAATTGTTCACCATGTATTAAAGTGAAGGGTTGCTGAGTTTAAACTTCCACTAGGCTAATTGTAAGACACCTGGAACATCTTCATTTTCTAACTTTTGACCAGTGCTTATACTGTACAGTAAGTAAACCACCTAAACACACAATATACTACAGTAAATAAATTTCAGTACAAGCTGAGACAAAAATGCTCTTTCAATTGACCAATTTCATCTCTGAATAAGGAAAATCAAAATAAAATCAAGTCATAATTGTAATTATGTGAGCACAGGTTATCATAACAGTATATAACCTGTTGTCATATAAGTGTACCTAATAATGAATCATTAACTGTTAAATGGTGAAGAATTAGCTAATTGTTAAATGATAAACAGGTAACATAAATTAAGTCTTTGCCATTTGTGTTACAGCAAAAAATGAAAACCTTGAAACAAGAAGGAAACAATGGGTTTATAAATAACTCTCCAAATGATGATCAATGCTTTGGAACTTGTGGAGAAACCATTGGGCATATCTTGTATTGTACAACAATTGATTTATAAACAGACAAAACAACAAAATTCAAACTTATTTAGTAGCATAAGAATAGAATGGAATTACACTCAATTGCAATTACAAGACAAAAGCAAAAATAATAAATTTAAGTATTATTTGGGAAAATAATAGCTGTATGAGAGAATATCTAATAGGTTCTAACTGATGTAAAGCTGTGATGTAAATGTCAATGTCTACTGAATCTGATAATAAAGGACATGCCCTTTATGCCCAGTGGAAGTTGAGCCAATTTCTATGGCATAAAATCTGCTTTAGTTCAGTAATTCTGCCACCAAGCAGATTAGCTTTCACAACGTATGTTCCCATAGTAACGGACATTGACTCATGGTGATTTCGACTGCCAGATGTACCAAGCTGATCAGGTTTTTAGGTGTAATATTCTGTGCAATAATGTACAAAATAAAAATTCATCTTGTGGAGTGCAGAGACACTACCATCCCTCATACAAATGTATTTGATTGTGGATAATGCAAAAAAAGCAGACCATAATCAATACAAAAACTGGGAATTGGTGCTATACTACACTTATAGGATTAGGAAGCCAGAATGGATAAAGCTTTCAAAGGTAAGATTACAGCAGTCTAAAATATTTGAATGCCTAATTAGTTTTGTATCAGCTACTTTTATGTTTCAAACTATAATGGATTTAACAATAACTATATTATTATCTGTTGCAGTATAGTGTCTGTGTTATTGGTCTGTTGCAGTATAGTGTCTGTGTTATTGGTTTGTTGCAGTATAGTGTCTGTGTTATTGGTCTGTTGCAGTATAGTGTCTGTGTTATTGGTCTGTTGCAGTATAGTGTCTGTGTTATTGGTCTGTTGCAGTATAGTGTCTGTGTTATTGGTCTGTTGCAGTATAGTGTCTGTGTTATTGGTCTGTTGCAGTATAGTGTCTGTGTTATTGGTCTGTTGCAGTATAGTGTCTGTGTTATTGGTCTGTTGCAGTATAGTGTCTGTGTTATTGGTCTGTTGCAGTATAGTGTCTGTGTTATTGGTCTGTTGCAGTATAGTGTCTCTGTTATTGGTCTGTTGCAGTATAGTGTCTGGGTTATTGGTCTATTACAGTATTGTCTCTGTCTTATTGGTCTGTTGTATTGGGTTTGTGGCTGACACACGTCTCCACTGAGAATATAGAATATCACATACACACGTACTTACCAATGCATTTGGGCAGTAGAGTCTTTGTCCAATGTGACTGCCTAAGCACTTCCTGTAATGGACGCCTGAACTGAAAGCCAGTATCATGTCACACTCCCCTCTGAGGTCGAACTTCAACCGCAGCATCTGTTCTATTTTCACCACCCCTTTCATTCTCCTGTTCCAGGGCTCAAGATGCCAATCAGAAAATACTGCAAGTTCACAAGACACTTTCATCTCTGATGGTCAACATCTGATGTGGTAAATCTCACCACAGATTCCAAACCTTTTCTCTTTGCTAATTTCTTTCCACCCTTCACTTTATCTCTTTATTTTAAATTCTTCATACTTGGTGTATTAGTCACAGTAAGGGTCCTTTTCTCTATCATGCAAATAGGACGGAGTGCATTGCTGATCCTGATGAAGGCCACACTCCTGGTGATAGGTTGAAAACGCTGTGATTCCCTGCCGTGCAGTCAGGAGGGCTTTGGTGGTTTCCACTTGATTAAACTCTCAGCCTTGGCAGATTCAATGCATGCTTTAATTTAAAAAGTGTCAAGAGAGAAAGGAGAGTAAGGGAGCAGGAGGGGGAGCATGTAATAAGAAAATAAAACACATAAATAAAAAATGTAATTGACTTTGCTCATCATCAATAAACCAGACAGGATCTGATTAGTGAAAGTTAGCACTTTAATTATCATATTCAGAACCTCCTCCTCTAAATAGTGAGGTACAGTATAGCAGGATAAAGATTCTGAACAGTTGAAATATCATCTTAGTTGAAAACCTGGCATACCTTAGTAAAACATAATAAATGCAAATATTTCATAGACCTTGTTAATAAAAATATTTCTACAGGAATTTGTGTGTTTGAAATACACATTTATTTTTATTATGATATAATAATGACCCCTTAAAGTTATTAGAACAGGTATTTCGCACAAGCAGATGTTGTGCTTGGTATACTTATAACTATACAGTAAATCCAAATATAGTGTGTCCTACATTCTAAACTAACAAACATTCATCACACCACCACCACGACCCATCATAGATCACTGTCCTCTCTTTGTCCTCTTATTGTACTGAACATTTTATTACATCGGTAAAACATCGTTTTTTTGCCCATCTGTTATTTTCCGTAGGAAAGCACTCTATCTTTAGACAGATACTGTATTTATATATATATATATATATATATATATATATATATATATATATATATATATATATATATATATACATATATATATATATATATATATATATATATATATATATATATATATATATATATATATATATATATATATGTAAATGGCAATATAATCAGATATTAAATACATTAATTTGACACAATCTGAGCATTTGAAATCACCACTGATCTCGTGAACCAACTTAAATATTTAAATGAAGAACTAGGTTTTTTTTTATTAATTCTTAAACTTAAATTAAATCCGCAATAAAAATACAAACAAACTCTACATCAATCATGCATAATATGATTCCATAATTGTTACACACTATTAAATGGGAGTGCATGATATTATAACATGCAGGAGAGTGTTTTTTTTTTTTTTTTTGGAGTTTGACTCTTAGTTTCTGTTGCTAATATGTGTTAAGTGCTAATTTATATGATGCTGAATGCTTATAGGTGTGACATCTAGCTTAATCTGCATGATTAAAGGTGATTAATACAATTAGGACTACTCTTCAGCAGAATCTACTGAAAATATACTGCTGTATACTGCTGTATAGACTACTGCTATATACTAGATATACTAGACTCCTGCTAGATGTTTTGTATAAAAGTTTAAATATTCTTTGAGTTATATTACATTGTGTTGTTCTTTATTTTGTTTTTATGTTAAATTCTATTACAGTTGCCACAAGTGATAAAAAATGTGATCTGCTTCCAGGTCTCAATTGCAAGCCTTCAATTTTGTTTAGAAGGAAGTGTTTAGAATGCAGTGGCATAGACATTATACTACTACTTAGATATCTTTACTCAAGACAAACCTGGAAAACTCAGAAGACTATATACACAGGAATTACTTACACGTCTGCAAAACCCAAATGCAAATAAATATAAGTAAATACTGAAACATTGAATGTCTTTTGAATTTAAGTCAGGGTTTATAAATGTATCTGACTCACATGATTGCTTAATATACAGTACACGAATATGTGGCTCCAGAATAGACAGCCTAGATATCTAGATGTACATGATATGATAGTCAAAACAGCATATCAAACCACATGAGCTCTGCACATTGTTGGACATCACAGCTGTCACTTTGTAAGAATATTAGCTTCTGTCTCTTATGGTCCAGTCATTTCTCATACCGCTATCAAAGATTAAAAGTTGCAAGTACATTACATAGCAAAAATGACATCTGCTTTAAATTAATCCCGATTAGAGAGCTGTAAAAGTGGAAAGCGGTTGCTGCCTCAGATAGATATTTATAGACCAATTCAAATTAGAAAGTGGATGTGGATGGGAATTTGTTGATATAGAACATTTCTGGAGTGAGACACCCTGTGAGGCAAATGTCCCTGGTTCTCCCCGATGAATAATTTTGCTTTATTGCTGTGAAATGTTCATAGGTGATCAGGCTAACATTCATTGTAGAGACAGCAGGAGCTTAATGGTACAGTTTCCTCCCTTGTCATTTCATTTCTTAAGAAGTAATAAATGTATAGTGAAGTTAAGACATACAATAACACTCACTTATTACTTCCTTGTGGCTTGTTCTTGAATATAGATATATTATGCTAGCCATGGTTCCAAATATAAAAAAGCTTATTTAGTGTGCTCTTCGAGATCATCTTAACACTTTTTGAGAAAGTTCTTGTGATGTTAAAATTGTTTTTCCACAGCATGTTACATCAGTGTGACTCACAGAACCAATGTATATTTTGGGCTAGGATCGTAGGATCGGATAAACTGTTAAATCAAGATTGGCAAGACTCAACGTTGAGCATCCGTTGAGTAATGTGATTTGTACTGCATACACAAGCAACAAATAAAATTCCTGAATTTCAGAAGCAAGAAATACACTGGTGCTAATTATTGAAATGTGGGCTGGACTGCTGTGAGATTTGGTGTTAATACAGTATGTATTATTAATATAGCACCTTCTTGAGATTCAAGGTTGCCTTACAAATCAGTTGCAATATCTGGACTGTTGGCTTTACCTGTGTCTCTGCGGATGAGCTATTCCCTGCTCTTTGGTGCTGCCATTGACACTGACATGTACCTAACTGCAGCAATATTTATTTAAATATATTTGCTAAAATCTTCCATGCACAAGGAAATACAAATTCATGTGTTTCTAATGTAACACATGACTAAAGGAGGAGGGCCTAATAATCAGAGGACAATTTGCATTTTTATACTATAATATTATAAATAATTGTGATTTATTACACAGTTCATTTCAATCAGAAAGGAATTGATTTTAAAACTTTAATGAATTCAGAAAATACGCTGATTTTTGCTCAGAAGTTGCTCCTGGTTACACAATTGCACTTGACTATACATGTACAGTTAAAAAAAATATGAGGATGGGTTCACTTTTGAGTTTACTTCCTCCCCTAATGGATTCGTCCTCATATTGTCTCAGGAAGGTTTTAGTTTGCCACCGTTGCCTTTGGCTTGCTCATTAGGGATAAATATAAATGTAAATGATAAACTTTAGATTTCATTCATTCATTCATTTTCCACCACTTATCCGAACTTCTCTGGTCACGGGGAGCCTGTGCCTATATCAGGCGTTATCGGGCATCAAGGCAGGATACAACCTGGACGGACTGCCAACCCATCGCAGGGCACACACCCTCTCATTCACTCACACACCACGGACAATTTTCCAGAGATGCCAATCAACCTACCATGCATGTCTTTGGACCGGGGGAGGAAACCGGAGTACCCGCAAACTCCACACACACAAGGCGGAGGCGGAAATCGAACCCCCAACCCTGGAGGTGTGAGGCCAACGTGCTAACCACTAAGCCACCGTGCCCCCCAACTTTAGATTTTTTTTCAGAATTTTTATATTTCTATAAAGCCACTTTTTCAACAACGTACATTCTTAAAAGTGCTATACAAATACAATTGATCCGACTTTAATTTAGCAACTTAAATTGGTTTCAGAAAAAAATAAATACTAACTAACTAACTTGAACTTTTACAACACCAAAATTATGTAGATATTCACTACATAAGACTCCAGGTGTGTTTTATTCACTTGGCAAAGGTGTATAATAATGTTAGAGTATTTTACAGTACTGCAACAGTGGAGCAGTTCATACAGCAGTTAATTCAAAACAGGACAATAACTACTAAATGTGTGCATTCATCAAAAGCCCTCTCAGTAACTTCATATTTATGTTTTAATGTAACCTACCAGACCCATTAATGTTAATGTGCAACATTTCATGTTCTGTGTCTGCAGAATCAATTTGTTGATTGCTGTTCCACCCTGCTGATGAGCTTGCATTTTGGAATGAACTAAATCAACTCATTTAGCACATCTAATTTCCTGATGTGGATTCAGTCCGCAAGTGCGGATGCTGCTTCCCGTTTCTTAATTTCCGTCGCAAATTGAGAAGCCTCACTGCCGTCTGGAAGGTTGTGTCATAGGAACAGACTTTGGCTTCGACTTTGATTTGATAAAGGTCTCAACATCCATTTTAATTCCGGTTGCTGGTTCTTTATGCTTAAATTACTTACTTGAAATTCAACAGTGTAAAACGTAAACAAGGTTTTCAACCCTATGTAGGGATTTAGTGTATCTTGCTAGGCATGGTAAGCATTTGCAAATGTTAAAACTGACTTGAAAGCAAATTTACTGATAGGCAAAAAAGAAACAGAACCCACTGTTGCATGGAAGCTATTGTTAGGCTTTGTATGCTTATTTTAATGCAGACACAGTACAATAAAAGCTCTAGGATCTGTTCACAGTACAGCTTTCATGCAACTATAGTTGAGTGCACTTGTTCTTAATTTGGTATTGTTTGATTTTGACCTCATCAGGACAACTTTAAAAGGCCCTTGATGAAAATCTTAGGTCACAGCAAAAGCATATATCTAATTTCTGGCTACAGTTTTTCTAGATGCCTTTTGTACTGCATTTCACTCAAAACAACTTTTTCCACTTGCAATTTCTGTTATTAACCAGTATGTCTAGATGGCATTCTGTGATTATTACAATGTGAAACTTCCAGAAACAAGGAATCTTGCACTAAATTGTATTAGGAAATATTGCCCTCCTTTTTTGCACTAGATAATTAACGATGATCCATCCATAAATTCTCTACACCGCTTATTCGAGTGGGTTGCAAAGAACCTAGAGTTGGAGTAGATGCCAGTCTATAACATGGCACAATCGCACACACACTCACACACTTCATACTACATTGTAGATGCTATTCAGACTACAAAGCATCTCTTTGGACTGGAGGAGGAAAGTGGAGAACCTGCAGAAAACCCAGGGAGGCCCAGGGAGACAATGTAGAAACTCCATACACACGATAAAGATAGGAATCTTAATAATGATGATGATTTTTACTTTTTGTGTGTTACTGTTTATGCATACATTTTCTGTACTACTTATCCTACACAGGGTCAACACGAGCTGGATTTTATCTCAGGAAGACACATAAGACAGGAGATACCCAACACTGGATGCTAACTAAACTTAAATGTACAGATTTCATATAATTTAGATAAGATGATGTTGTGTTGTTTAAGTTTCTAATCCCAGCAGTTTCACACCCATCAGCATCCTGCTTTATGGGAAGACTGCCATGCATTCACTAGCACATGACTTTGAAGAAGGAAATTCTCATTCTCACAGATTGAGTTTCTCACAGTAACTGGAGAAAAGAGTAGAATATATGCATATACATATATAAATATACATATATAAAATACAAATAATATTATGTAATGCAAGTTAATAGCAGCTGGCACAATGCAATATCACATTTATAACTGATAGCTACATATTAGCATAAATCTATACAGAGAGAACAACATCAGTGCTGTGCAGCGTTGTGTCTGAAAGAGTACTACTTTATACTATCATTAAGGATTAGCATAAATATAGTCAGCAGACATCACAATAGCGCAGTTAAGTACAGATGTGCTGTCATAAATACAGAGATGTTGATGTTGAATGAAAAAGAAAGAAATTGGGGTACTAATGAGGGAACAGCATCTCCAACACCTTGAGCTAACACGAGTGCAAGACACAGAAGCAATAATAGTTAAAAAAAAATAATATAAGGCATATTTTTAAGTCTACCTGTTAGATTACAACCAGAAATTCAAACTGTAAGATATATATATTTAAATGTGTTTGTATTTATCTCCAATGAGAAGCCTGAGGTGACTGAGCCGACTGTGGCAAGGAAAAACTCCCTTAGATGGAAGAGGAAGAAACCTTGAGAGGAACCAGACAAAAAAGAAACATCAAACAAATCCTCAATTGGGTGACAAAAGAGGGTGTAATAACCATAATAACCATACCAATCGTCTTATAAACAGTTGATTAACACCTGAGAGTGTTATTATGAATAATGTTTCTAGAATAATGTACACTCCAACAATTGTTTATTGATCAGGAGGTTGTTGTCCTTGGAGACAACATTTCCTATGCATAACCATACCAATCACCTTCTTGAAGCCAAACTAAAGAACACCAAGTGAACTTAGCCAAAAGGCAGAGAAGTGATCAACAAATTTATATAGTGCGTATTTGTAGGATTAGTGGCAGTTACTCCCTACTGCTTGACAGAGAGATAGTTAGAAACTTTGTTGTTATGGTGAAAGACACATCTAGTCATTAAAAATATTTACACACCTTCAAGGTTCGTTGTATGTTTACCAATCGACATTTAATGAAGAAATCATAATAAATAACACTACATCAAATGCGAACATGTTATTTGTTACCTTTCTATTGCTATCCATAACAACAACCTTCCTGCAGGGATAATACAACATTAATATGCATTAAATCTGATGATTGCATGACACGTGAATATCTTGCTCATCTCAATCTCCTTGCTAACCTTTCCTTCCCAGATGATGCCAAAATGGCATTAACATTCTAAACTTATAAACATATATAAGTAAATTATGTTTAAAACATTTTGAAATAACAAAATAGTACAACAGATAGTAGCAGCTGACTCTGTCAGTGTAGCGGTGGCATTGTCTTGTTTTGTGTGTTTTTTTTATTTTATTATTTAATTGGTTTAATAATATTGTTATAATATTTTACTCATTGTACTTATTAATGTGTGGTTTGCTGATCAAGTACCAAATCATGAAAAGGTGAATTTTTTCAAATATTTTTACACAATAATTACCAATAATTGGAAGGTAATCAAATATATTATTATTATTATTATTATTATTATTATTATTATTATTAGTAGTAGTAGTAGTAGTAGTAGTACTACTATTAATGATACTAATAATTATGGTAATAATAATAATAATAATAATATTAATAATAATAATAATAATAATTCAGAGACATCAGTGACATATAATACGACACTTTTGTGAGAATTTTTTTGTTATTATTTTTTGTGAATCAATATTAACATTAGACGTTTTATTGTACGATATAGAATATTGCACTGAATAACCAAAATTTTATTCCATCTTTAGTATTCTGTAACTATTCTAATACAGTAGACTAAAGTGAACTATACAATTGTAATAATAATAATTAATTTTAACTGAATAAAGATATAGACAATCGTAGACTGCAATTTAGAGGCAGCACAGACTTGGGAGATGTTATATCTTATCAAGAGACATAACAGAGGACATTTCAACTATTTACACACATACACACAAAGAGAGAGAGAGAGACAGAGAGAGAGAGAGAGAGAGAGAGAGAGAGAGAGAGAGAGAGAGAGAGAGAGAGAGAGAGACTTGAAATATATAATGAAAAAGAACAGTGAAGGTAGATAAGGCATGTGAGGATCAATGTGAGAAGGAAAATGAACTGATTTAATCTGTGCAAAAGTCCAAATGTTTAAATGTAAAAGGGTGTAGAAGATTGCAAAAAGCACTAAAGGCCACTATTCATTTAAAAGACATAACATGAAACAAATAGTAGATGATAAGTAAATTGATATCATACTACAGTAAATGCCCAGAAGTATTTGGACACCTGAAGCCACACACTCATGTGTACTGTACCCATCCCAAGACCCCTGGACACTCCACAGGTATTAACACCTGTGAGTTGTTTCTCTGCTTCTTGTTATAATAACCTGCCCTCTTCTGGGAAAGATTTCCACTAGATTTCAGAGTGTGGCTGTGGGTATTTTTTGATCATTCATCCACAAGTGCAATAGTGTGATCAGCAGCTAATTCAGCATTCCAGTTCATCTGGTTCATCTGTAAAAGCGTTAAGTGGGGTTGAGATCTTCCACTCCAATCATGACAAACCTTGTTACCATGTACCCATGGGCATCGTGATTATGAACCTGATTGTGTGTCTTTAGTTTCAGTGAAGGGAATTTGTAGTGCTACAACATGTAAAGACATTTTTGTATTTCCAAAATTGTTGCAGCAGTTTGTCAAAGTAGAGACTCTTACTGACAAAGAAAGCCCAATATTTAGGATGGAGCTGTTTTTGTTTTTACATTTTACAGTGAATGGATTTGTAATATATTTGACCTTAATGGAGTAAAATGTATTCTTATTGTAAATGTGTCTTTTTTACAAAAAGCCTTAGGAACATATAACAGTGCTCACGCATGTGCCTTAAAATACACACAGGCACAAGCAGCACATCATGCATATAACAGCACATTGTACCGTTACATTATGATGTGTAATAACTCACAGAGGAACTGGTTGCAGATAAGAGCAGTCCTATTTCTAGTTTTTTATGCTCTACTCAATCCATTTGTTCACAGAGTCATACATATGGGAAAGTCAGAATAATTAGTGTATTATATAAAATGTTCCTCTGAGGTAAATATTCAAATAGTGTTCGAGCATAAAGTAGTTATAAATGTGATGAAATAAAAATGATGTTTTACAATAAGTTATATGTACTTTAATTAATGATATAAATATGTTTGAATTATGTTGGGTTCAGAGCTATTTTTCCAAGATTTTGTGACGTAAAATACATGATTTAATTTTTTAAGATCAATTCAATAAAGTTTTTGCTTACTCATGATGTGAAGTTTTGGCCATGATGTATGAATTGTGTGAGCTATATGATCTATATGATCTTGAGGGTGTCCTTTGTACATATGTCTCGTTATAAAAGTCAACTCAATTCAAATTTATTTGTATAGCGCGTTTTACGATTGACATTGTCTCAAAGCAGCTTTACAGAACATAAACATGAAACCAAAGGTTATTATATAGAATAAAATAAAGATTAATATCATACAAGATTCAAGATTAATATTAGATATATTTAAATGTGTTTGTATTTATCCCTGATGAGCAAGTCTGAGGTGACTCAGGCAGCAGTGGCAAGAAAAAAACTCCCTTGAATGGTAAAGGAAGAAACCTTGAGAGGAACCAGACTCAAAGGGGAACCTCATCCTCATATGGGTGACAGTGGAGGGTGTGATTATAAATATACAATCCAACAAATGTTGTATTGATGAGGAGATTGTTGTCCTCAAAGACCACATGTAGTTGGCATCTCCTCTTTAGTATAGCAGAGTCTAACTGGAGCTGGTAGATCTCTAGTCTAAATCTCAAATCTTTTCAATTTATGTTTTGACTATGGCTTGATCAACCTATTTTTCTGCACAGTAAACCATCTTTTTGACAATCTCATGATTCTTCAAAACATTTCAATTTAAGCTACAGTGTTTCTGAGCAACAAGATTTTTATTAATTCTGTTAAATAGTTATTTATGTTTCTAAATTACGGTGTCATCTGTGCAAAATCTAGACATCTATAACAACATCAACAACAACAACAATAATAATAATAATAATAATAATAATAATAATAATAATAATAATAATAATAATAATAATATCCTATATCAAATACAACTTCACAAAATGTATAGGAACTTTATTTCATGCTAGTTGTATTGTTGTAAATACAAAGCTGTTGTTTAAATCATAGATGTTGAGTTAAAATACACTTCTGCATTTTCTATGGAGTTTTACCGACTGACTCCAAATTTCATATCTAAAAACATGTAGAATAATTAAAGAAACAGATATACAGAATGTAATTTCATCCTTTTCAATACCATCATTATAGCAGGTTGTACATGAAGCAGCACCTTTTAGTTTTGCTATGTAGTCACATTTTAGTTCAGGTAAATGGACTAAGATATAATTTGATATCTTTTACAACAATCAAACTATATTACAACAACTTATTGCCACTTTTTTAAGTGCAGAATTTGTGTAATTATTCCATGCCTGCTGTGAGTTTCTCATTTAGAATGTGTAATTCACAAATACTGTTCAGTCGGCTTAAAAATAAACTGCTGCATGCACATATTACACGAGCATTTTCATGGAAATTGAGGTCAGACCATATTTGAGTTTGACATTAAATGGGTGTTTTGGGAGAGCAAACTCAATCAGTTTCACAAAGAAGCTTAGAGAGAGAGTATGAGAGAAGCCAATTGCCTAAGCGCTCAACTTGCCTGAGCACAATCCCCAGGTGAACCGCTGTGCTGGTAATGAGATATAATATCTATTGCCCTGGGAGTGGTCCTATTCATAAAACACCAAGGGATCTTCTGTTTCAGTGGCATTTGGGATCTAATTGGAAACACTTCCATAGTGCATATGTGGGGCAATGTGAACTTCCCACATGATGGGTAGAAACCAAAACAACCAGCGCTATTAAATGCGCTCTGAAAACCATAGGTGCAATTTATAATTCATTAAACGCAGTAGTGACAGATTGGGGGGACAAACACCCAGGTATCATCATATATCAAGGGGATTGATACACTCTGCCACTATTTCTCAGGGGCAGCCCTTGCATTAGATGAACAAAAATTGTCTGTTGTTAACATCTATCAGGATCAGTATAGTGTTGAATAAACGACTGGTGAAAATGTTTCATTTGTCTTCTTTATGAAGACACTCTGGTGGGCTAAACCTGGTGAGGTTAATGATAAATACAACAGGCAAACAGCGCATACAAGCGTAGATGTGATATGAAAATCAGAACCCTGAGATTAGTGAAAGTTGGAAGACCCATTATCTTTCCATCCTCTTCTCTCCTCTATAAACATCATAACACAGTTCCAGACACCAGCAACAGCTTAGCATCGATCAATCCATATTTATTTGCTCCTGTCAAGCCACTGGCAGAACTCCGGAGACAGCACTTAGATACTGCAGATAGAGCAAGCTTCCCGCACACTGCATTATCTCTCTCTCTCTCTCTCTCTCTCTCTCTCTCTCTCTCTCTCTCTCTCTCTCTCTCTCTCTCTCTCAGTCTGTCTCTCTCTGTCTCGGTCTGTCTCAGTGTGTATGTGTGTTTATGGTGAAGCTCTCACTAATGAATAGTTTATCTTAATGTATTTATAACTACTCTCATATAGATAGATGTAAATTTTAGACAAACAGTGCTTCCGGGATAATGAAATATAGCATAATGTTGATTGAGCTCAGGGTTCAAGGCAACACGCACATAATATTATCATACATTGCTCATTTTCATGATCACAGGCTAACAATGAGTTAATATAACTACATAGAATATATCCAAATGTGAATGACCAAATGAAGACTTGAATGGCTTGGATAAAAAGAAAAAAATTACATCAATAATATACTGTGCCACTCTAAAAGCAGCTAAATTTGTGCCTGTGTATGTGTAATGGGGGTTGGTGGTGGTGGTGGTGGTGGTGGGGGGTGTATGTGTGTGTGACTTGCTTTTTAACTAGCAGGGAATGTTTGAAGAAGAAGAGGGTGCACAAGGTTCAGTGTAATCTAGTCCATGTCAACAGTGAGGCTTTAAATTAGGAAAGACATGAACTGACAGAGTCGGATGTCCTCTGCTAGGAGGTTGAGGTTCAATTCCAAATGACAGGAAATAAAGATAATTTACCAAAATGGTGTTTAATACTCTAGAGTGAATAGGTTACTGCCTACAGGAAAAAAAACACTTTTGAAATAAACGTAAATTATAATAATAATAATAATAATAATAATAATAATAATAATAATAATAATAATAATAATAATAATGTCCATCCATCAATCCATCTATTTTTTTGTAGTGCTTATCCTACATAGGGTCAGATAATACAGAGGACACCATGTAGAAGGTGTCACTCCATCGCAGGACACATGCACACACACAGACAGATATTAGAAACACCAATCAGCCTGCAAAACTTTTCTTTGGACCAAATAAGGGAACCAAAATAACCAGAGGAAACCTCCGAAGCATGGGGCAGACATGCAAACTCTATGCACACAGGAGAGAGGCAGGGAAAAAGAGCTATGAGGCAAGAAGAAGAGGAAGAAGAAGAAGAAGAAGAAGAAGAAGAAGAAGAAGAAGAAGAAGAAAAAGAAGAAGAAGATGATGATGATGATGATGATGATGATGATGAAAAAGAAGAAAGCAGCTCTGGAAAGCCAAATGGAAATTAGAACAGGAAGTTTCTTTTTTATTAACTCATGCAGCTTTTAAAGTGTACCGCATGATTCATATCTGAATTAGATAAGATAACATTACATAAGATTACATAAAATGGAATCTCTGTGAATTTGAATTTTTGTTGGTGTCAGACTTGTTGGTTAATGTGAGTACTTTAAAATATGTCCCTGGGATCATACACAACCGCCTTTAGTTGTTCTGGAGTTTGCAAAAACAAAAAACTTTATCCATGGAGCAGCAGTTTTGCAGTAAGAAATGAGGAACTGAGAAAGGACAGGGGAGAATAGCCAACAGCCAAGCTGACAGGACAGCTAGGGAAACTCAAATATTCACTCTTTGAACCTTGAGGTGGATGATGCACCACAGCAACAAACTACATTGGGTTTCACTCCTGACAGCCTAGAACAGAAATCTGAGACTACAGTGGAAAAGTCTCACCAAAACTGGACAACTGTAGATTTGTTGCCTGTTATTATTATTATTTTTTTTTTTTTTTAAGAAGAAGAAGAAATTCATTTGTAGCTACATGAAGACATGCAAAATCAATAGACCAGATTTTAGGTTTTAGTTTTATATAATCTCATAAAAAGCATCAGTAATTTGCTCATGTAGATCATTTAAATACAAATCAAAAACACACAAGCAATATTTTTTAAAAAATTATACAAAAAAGCTTCATGTTGTCTCAGATCAAATCCTCCAGTCATCTAAATAGAAACTGGAAGAACTGTAGCATTAGAATGCAAAGCAAGCACTAACTGCTCATATTCAGTACATATGCAATCGATCAAACCACTTCACACATGGCTTTCACTTTTGCTTACGGCATGCCTGAAATTCATTTGTAATCAAGTAATTTGCAATAGAACATTAAGCCCAGCATTACATCCTGAACGTATTTGTTCTAGTTAACTAGGAGGCGTTCTAGATATTTTTAGAAGGAAAAGATAAGAAAAACTGTGATCTATTCAATATGCCATAGTGAGTAGAAGTAGAAGTGTTCGTGTCTGGTTGAACTTTGTTTATGCAGAGTGGGCTGGGGTCAGAGTAATATTTCTGGAGCTCTAGTGTGAAAATCATGCTTGACAAAGTGATTTGTAGAGGTGACACGCTGTGCATACAGGAGCTGCCTCTCTAATCTAAGCTCAGCTCCTACTGTGTGTGTGTGTGTCTGTGTGTATGTGTGCATGTGGGTGGGTGCATGTGGGTGTGTATATAGATGAGTGAGGTTTAGTCACAGAAGCAGAACAGAGGCCAATATTGGACACTCTTACAATAATGCACATTCAGTTTGCACTTAAGATGTTCAGCAGCAAGTGGAACTGATTACTGATGCTTGCACTTGAGTTTTACATGAATATGGAATAGCGGTAAACTGTCATAAATGTAATTCTCTCCCTCTCTTTCATTGCCACCTTTGCCTCAGCTCACTTCCTTTGGACCTTTTTCCGGAGGTAAAAATAGCGTGTAACTGTGAAACAGAAGTGTAGAATGACAAGGGAAACTTATGTTCCCACATCAAATTCACAGCATTTTTAATAAACCAGATCAGTTTTAATGGTTTTTAAATGAATGGAGCTGTAAGAAAAGTTACATCTACAAACTCCAACCTAATTACAGCCTTCACTGTTCAGAATTTCTTATATGAACCAACTCGTGAATTTTTACAATCATAAGACCATCTTGGAGTTATGGTCAATTACTGCATGCCAGTGAGACATGCAGTGTGTCTAGGAAAGTCTGTCGAACTGGACTAGCGAATCCCCTTTATGGATAACAATCAGACAGTGGAGGAGGGGAATGGGGAAACTGTTAAAATAACTGCTGTTGGAGGTGAGACTGTTGGTCTTCCTAGTGGTTTCTGTGTCTCATTAGATCTGACATGATATGACGTGCTTTGTCAAAGATGGGTCCCTCAACACAAACATGAAAGCCTTTGGGTTTGGTCCAAATAGTCAGTCATCATCATTGGCGCTGCACAGATGCTTGTATACACACACACACACACACACACACACACACACACACATAAATAGTGTTCTGACATCCGTATTAAAACTCTTTCACATGAGAGCTTTATTTCTTTTATCAAACCAATTCCTCACAACAATATCTAGGTTTGTTTGTTTCTGGAAAATTAGATCCTACAAACTTTCATTTACATGTGCTCCATATGCTTGTTTGCTTTAATTACTTTTTAATTGAATCACCTTCAACGATTTATTCAAGTAAGGCTGTAGAGATTTAGACATTTTTAGTGAGTAGTTAATAGAAGTTACATGCTATTTACACTCACTGAGTACTTTATAAGGAACACCTACACATTCATGTATCCAATCATGTGGCAGCAGTGCAAATTATAATAGTATGGGGATCCGGGCCAGCGGCTTCAGTTAATGTTCACATCAACCATTAGAATGGTGGGAAAATGTGATCTCTGTGATTTTGGCTGTGGCATGAGTGTTGGATCCAGGCAGGCTGGGTTGTGTATTTCTATAACTGCAGATCTCCTGGAATTGTCACACTCACAGCAGTCTCTATAGATTGCTCAGAATGGTGCTGTGAAGAAAACTTCAGTCAGACTGATTCAAGCCAAAAGAAAGGCTACAGTAACACAGATAACCAATCTAGACAATTGTGGCAAAAGTCTCAGAAAAGTCTCAGAAAGCACAATATACTGAACATTGAGGTAGATGAATTACATCAGCAGAAGATCATGTCAGGTTGTTTTTCTGTCTGCCAGGAACAGAAAACTGATCCAACAAGACTGGTAAAATGTATCTTGATCTGATGAATCTGGATTTCTGTTGATACATACAAATGGTAGGGTCAGAATTTGGTACCAACAGCATAAACAGAACAAGAATTCGTGTTTGCTCCTTGGCTTTCAGATGTGTTGCGCTACAATGGAAGAAAGCTAAAATCTTCTGAGAGAAAGCGAAAGAAATCATAATTTGACTCTTACCTTACACTCCTGGACAAGTTCTCATTAGACGTGACTTCTGCCAAGACTTCCTTCTACAAGAAAAAAAGCTTGAAGCTTCAGCACAAGGCCCTCGTAAGCTCTACAACATCTTCTCTTCTCTACTCAACCCCCCGGCACCACCTGCATTATTCTTCCTGTCTGCAGAAGACTTTGCTTCTTTTTACCACAAGACAATTGAGAAAATCTTCTCAGTCAGGATTCCCCTACTCCTTCATTGTCACATTTCTCAAACCGTAGCAGCAAAAGAGATTTTACAACTCATTTGGTTTTGCAATCCTACCACCTGCATATTGGATTCACTCCCTTCCACTATGCTCCAGACCATCTTGCAAGACATTTTGCCCTTCAACACCATGGTCATCAATGGATCTATAACATCTGGCCATGTACCAACTACCTTCAAAAGAGCAAGGGTTATTCCCATCCTGGTTATTCCCATCCTGGATCCATAAGACATCAGTAACTACAAACTGGTATCACTTCTTTCTTTTTTCAAAAATTCTTGAACTCATTGCCTATAATCAACTGTCTGTCTATCTCTTACAACCTCCAAGATCTCAACCAGTCTGGTTTTAAAGCAGCACATTTAATAGAGACACCCCTTTTGGATGTCTCTGAGAAACTACAAGCTTCTAGATCAGCCAAGCTGTCATCTGCACTCATCCTCCTCAACCTTTCAGCATGCATTTGATATGGTCACACAATAATCTCTTATCCACTCTCAGGAGTCTTGGAATTTGCAGATCAGCATGGGAATGGTTTGCTTTCTACCTGGAAGGCCGCTCATATCAGGTAACATAGAGGGCTGTGACATCTGCTCCACGCAGACTCTCCACTGGTGTTCCACAGGGCTCAGTAATTGGTCCTCTCCTTTTCTCCCTGTACTGACTCTCTTGGTAAAAGTTATTTCCTATGCTGATGATACTCAACTTATCTTCTCCTTCCCACACTCAGATACCACAGCTTCTGTTCGGATTTCAGCATGTCTCGCAGAAATTTCATCATGGATGACGTTGCACAAGTTAAAGCTCAAACCTAGCAAAACTTAACTGCTGATCATTCCAGATGATTTATCTCCAGGTCATGATGTTGCAATATCTCTGCATAACAATCTGATCTCCCCTGCAGTCAAAGCTTGCAACCTTGGGTTAACCATGGACAATCAACTGTCCTTTTCCTCGCATGTTGCTACAGTAATGTGACCTGCTCAAGTTGGAACCTTCTCTACAAAATTAGAAGGATTTGGCCATTTCTGTTCACACAGACTGCTCAGGTACTTGTCTCTTGTCATCTCAACACTGGACTACTGCAACTCACTGCTGGCAGGTGTTCATATGAACGCAATTCATTCTTTGAAAATGATCCAAAATGCAGCTGCACGACTTGTTTCCAACCTGCCTAAATTCTCGCATACCACCCTGCTGCTGCGCTCCCTCCATTGGCTTCCAGTAGCTGCACGCATCAGATTCAAAACACTGATGCTTGCCTACAAAGCCAAAAATGGATCAGCTCACGCTTACCTCAAAGCCCTCATCACTCCTAGCACTGCACCTCGCACCCTCAGAGCTACCAGCAGTGCTCGGCTCCACTGTCTCTCAGGGTAAGAGGTACTGTAAGTATACAACAAGACTCTTTTCTGTTCTGACACTGAGGTGGTAGAATGAACTTCCTTTAGTGGAACGACAGTTGAAGACCTACCTAAATGAAATACTTGAAGTAGTACTTTCTCCCCTGTTTGTTGTATGTGCGTATTAAAAAAAAATTAATTTGAACAGTATTTTGTAAATGTAATGTAAATTAATTCATAGGCCAACCTGAATTGTATCTGCATTCCAGGCTGGTTTTGGTAATGGTTTGAGGAATGTGTTCTTGACACACTTTGGACCCTTTAATTCCAAACAATCATTGATTGAATATCACAGCCTATTTGAGTATTGGTGCTGTTCCTGTGCACTCCTTCATGAGTACAATTTAACTCTTTTGCTTCTCAAACTGGTTTCATGAACATGAGTTCAGTGTTTATGAGTCATGTTTTTTGACTTCTGCACTGCTTTTAACACCATCCAACCTGTGCTCCTGGGGGATAAGATGTTGTACATGGGAGTGGACCATCATCTGTGTGCTTGGATATTGGACTACTGTACCTCACAGACCGACCACAGTATGTGAGGACTCGTGACTGTGAGTCTGACATGGTTGTCTGCAACACTGGAGCCCCGCAGGGAACACTTCATGTTCAGCTCAGCAACCTGTCACCTACAGAAGTTCTCTGATGATTCTGCCATCGTCGGTCTGATCACAGATGGTGATGACAGGGATTACAGAGGGCTGATCCAGAACTTTGTGGACTGGTGCCAGTTAAATGCGGGGAAAACCAAAGAACTGGTGGTGGATTTCTGTAGGCACAAACAAACTTCATTACCACCACTGAACATTTAGGGAAAGGACATTGTGAGAGTGGACTCTTACAAATACCTGGGTGTTCATCTGAACAGCAAACTAGACTGGACAGACGATACTGAGGCAATCTACAAGAAAGGGCAGAGCAGACTCTTTCTGCTGAGGAGACTAAGGTCTTTTGGAGTGCAGGGAGAGCTACTGAAGACCTTTTTTGACTCTGTGGTGGCCTCAGCCGTATTCTATGGTGTGGTATGCTGGTGCAGCAGCATCTCTACTGCAGAAAGGAAGAGGCTGGACAAGCTGATCAGAAAGGCCAGCTCAGTCCTGGGAATTCCTCTGGACACTGTACAGGAGGTGGGAGAAAGGAGGATGGTTTCAAAACTGTTATCATTGCTGGAGAACGACTCTCACCCCCTGTATGAAACGGTTTCAGCTCTGAGCAGCTCCTTCAGTGACAGACTGTTACATCCTACATGTAAGTGTTACATGTTACATGTAAGTGTCTGAAGGAGCGATATCTGAAGGTCTTTTCTCCCTGCTGCTATTAGACTGTACAATCAAAGCTGCTCCCAGTGAACCAGTCACCATAATACACACTGTTATTACTGTTTAACTGCAATAATAAACCATAACAAAGTATTTTAAACATGTGCAGTAATATACATTTTGAAAAACGTGCAATATTACCTATGTGCAATATGTCTTTCAGTGCAACTACTACTCGTGGTCTCTTTTTCTACATTTTGTTTTGTATATACTGTATATTATATTATGTCTCTATACTTTTTTATATATTTGCATTTTCTGACTCTTTGCTGCTGAAACAGAGAAATTTCCCCATTGTGGGACGAATAAAGGTATATCTTATCTTATGATAGATGTTACTATGGGATACTGAAGTATAATTAAAAGCATTTCATAAGTGTCAAAGGCTTTTATTGACAATTACATTAAGTTTATGCACAAGTCCATATTTGCAGTGTTGACCCTTCTTTTTCAAGACCTATGCAATTTGCCTTGGCACCTACTGTAATTAGATCTTGGATTCTTGGATTCCAATCTTGGATTTTGTTTTCAATCAAAGTATAGCCAATCATCACCAAATTTACCACACCTCAATGAATGAATTTTAAATACTTTAAACAGTTTTCTCATAATTGTGTCAGTGCCACATACTAATCAAGGTTTTAATATTATATTAAACATGCGTCCAAGATCCATTTTGCTACTCCTACAAATGTTGTCCAACATTATCTTGAGGCGCATCTAAACAAAGAACTCTGATATCCAGAACCATTCCCTTGTAATGGGCTTGCAAATTCATATACACTGTCAAAAATACAGATGTGTTAACACCATCATGACATCTGTATAAACATCAAAGTTTTCAAAGCAACAGAAAACACCACAGGTCACAGCAGTAGTTGTAGCTGCAGCAGTGATGACCATCCTGCTGCCCATTTGTTCAACTAGATCTTTCCTTCTAGAGTCAGACTACTGTCCATGATCAAATTCTCTTTTGCCTAAAAGTTGTGGCTATGCTTGATTGCTTAGGCAATTATTGTAGCATGTTTGTGAATGTGTCGGTGCTTATTATTATTATTATTATTATTATTATTATTATTATTATTTATTATTTATTATTACTGCTGTTATTTTTGCCTCTTGGTTTCATGCTACATTTTATTGAAATTTTTTTTTTCCACACCACAGAATGCCTGCTTTAGCTGGAGGAACCTAGACACTATTTGAAAACTCTCAAGGGAGTGACCTCCAAGGCATAAACTGTGTTAAGGGAAATTTCAATAATCTTAATGGGTCATCCAGAGATTCAGCTTAGTCCTTTGTTTTGGTTACATTTGAATACAGATAACACTCCTCACATAAATATCGACTTATCTGTTGAACTCATGTTGCCACCACTGAATACAGCCGTTAACTGCTGCAACTGTCTGATAGTAAGTTTATGTCTGTATGCATTTTCTGCTTTGTTGATAATGGTGGTCAATCTGCCCAAGCTACCTAGTGCCCCTTTGAGCATAAATGAAGTAGAGCTAATTCAATTCCATAATGTGATCTAATTTAAGAGAGGTTTTGTGAAGGCAACATATCCAGGAATCAGCAGAAAGTGTAAAAACACCAAGCACAAAGCATCTTTATTGCAAAAATATGTATTCATTTGCCACTAACAAGATACCAAGACATTAAAGTGAGCATGTACAGTATGGGTCTATATAGAAGAGAATAGCCAGGAGGACAACCACCATATTGCAAAAATGTCAGGCCCACATACGTTAGTGAGTCACATTTAAATGCCAGCCAAGAAATGTGGCAAATAGCACATACAGTATCCATCGCAGGAGTGTATGCTGGTGAAAGGAACAAAATAAAATTCAAAAAGGCAAATGCAAAGTACATGCAATGGCAAAGGTCAAACTGCAACATTCACATACATGACAATAGCCAAGGGATTGCTAAATATTACTGCAAATCTTTAAGCTCTCTTTCTAACATTCCATTTCCTGTGCAATAATGTTTTGTTTATGGTTAAGGTTGTTACTAGGGTGTATAAGTGTTTGCTTAAGATATTAACGTGACTCAAAACACAGTCTGCCCCCTGGTGTCACACAATCTGGTATAAAGATGATACAAGTTTTAAGGCAGATGCAGTCTGCTTTCATTGCACAAGCAAGAAGACTGTAAGCCCGTATAAGACTGTAAGACTGCATAAATGAGAGAAAGAAAAAGTAGGTTTGAATCTCACTTGTAGGAAAGTCAAGATTGCAGTTGTGTTTAATATTTTGGGCCTGCTGTCTACTTGGCAGAGCAAATGTATCAGGATTATCATAAGCTCAGTTAGAATTCTAATAAAAAAAATTCTCTCTCTCTCTCTCTCTCTCTCTCTCTCTCTCTCTCTCTCTCTCTCTCTCTCTCTCTCTTTGTGCCACCTCAGCTATGGCTTACATCCCTCGGCTCCTCTTTTGAGACAAAAATAGCATTTATGTGTGACTGTGACCTTTGTTTCTACCTTTCTTTACTTAACTACCCTTCTTTTTTTTTCAATTAGACAACTGTTCTAAATTTTTTAGGAGTAAAATAACGCAGATGAACAAAAGAACCAAATGTGTCATTATAGTGTGAAAACAGAAGTCTTAAATATGACGCAAGAAGCTTTTGTGTGTGTCTGTGTGTGTGTATGCTCACATTGACATGAAAAACTTGCTCATACTGTATTATCACCAATTCGGTTGCAAAACTAAGTAAATAAATATGTTCACTCCAAAAGTTTATGTTTTTTTCCTGTGCAAATGTATTGAATATTTATATTCTTTTTACCTAGACAGTTGAAGCATGCTTCTTTTACTTTTGTGATAGAGCTGACATTTATTACGCTTTCCCGATAAGCCAAAAAAAGAACGTTTCTTCTGCTTTTTGCCTTTTAATGATTAAGTATTGAAGCTGACCATATGCATCGAAAGAAAAAATAAAAAGTCTGCTACTGTATTCCAAAAAAAACAGCAAATAAATTTCAAAATGCCTCAGATGTATGTGGACTTAATGAATATCCTGTGTGTGTTTGCTTGCCGAGGTTCTCTAATCTCCACCAAACAACAGTACTGAAACAGCAATTGCTGATGAAAGGGGTCCATAGCTTATCAACATAGATTACATACAAAAAAAAAATTGTATCGAATTTGAATGTTTGTTGTCAAGAGTCTGAGTGTTGAAAGCTTGTGAAAGAAAATCAAACCAAACTGTCAGAAAACACACACACATAATATTATAATTTGTCTCCTTAACAGCAACAATAATTCTTGGTAAACAATAGATTTGATATTATATTGCAAAGCTAGCGCATGCTGTAAATAAATATGGTCCAATTATTGGTTGAGATGACAACACCATTGATTTTATTGGTGTATAAGAGTGCTTGGCTCAATTATTTAGTCAGCCCTGTGTCTCATCTCATTTCACTTCTTTAATTAGGCGTGAATTAACAAGCTACACACTAACTAATCAAACCCGAAAGCTTTCAGCAATTATGCCCTTTTCCAGTCACCGAGTGGATGGGGATGGGGATGGGGTGGGGGGGTGGGGGGTGCTGCCTATGTTGGAGAGTGGAGTGTCTGGGGAAGCAAAGGGTGGGATAAAGAAATGCTACATTACAAGCTAACTATTGATTAGATGAAGGGACGGTGATGCTTGAGCAGGATTGAAGTGCAGTAAGGTTTGTTAGTGTGTGCTTTGAAGTGAAAGGTTCTGCAAGAAAAATGTGGCATTGAAAGTGTATCACTGCACTGTGGAGAGTAATATATGGTGTCTCAATTAAAAAAGAAGCAAAAATATTACTCAAAACATTTTTTTAGTATTTCTCACAAAAGTTCAAATAAGGTTGAAGAAAGTCATGTTAAATTAAGCAAAAACCCTTGAAACATTTTTAGAAAGGTTCATTTCACTAAACACAACTACCAAATAAACAAACTTAAATTACCTTAATTACAAGAATATAAAGATCTACTATTTTGGTTATTTTTATGACAGAGTACTCAAATACAATTATTTAAACTATTAATTTACTCTGTATATACTGTACAGATACAGCAAACAATATCCAAGCATAGAATATATACGATAGATAGATAGATAGATAGATAGATAGATAGATAGATAGATAGATAGATAGATAGATAGACAGACAGACAGACAGACAGACAGACAGACAGATAGATAGATAGATAGATAGATAGATAGATAGACTGACAGATAAGATAGATAGATAGATAGATAGATAGATAGATAGATAGATAGATAGATAGATAGATAGATAGATAGATAGATAGATAGACTGACAGATAAGATAGATAGATAGATAAATACACCGAAGAAATTCAGTGTATACGTAATCAAAATTTTAGTTTCTGTGAGCATGGTACATATAGTCAAAGTATAGCCAATGTAACTTATATATATCCATAAACAGTAAAACTGACACAGGTCTAAATACCCAGAGAAATCCCCAGATGTCCAACTGCTTCCAATGTAAGTCTGCTGTCTGGAAAACAATGAACTCTATGCTACCCCATACGACAGTGAGACTAGCACAGGAGAGCTAAGTGTACATGCTATACATATTAAGCATTGTTTCTTAGGTTTTGTTCATCAAGTACAGTTTGAGTACATTTTAAAGGAAGAAAAACCATTGTCAATGCCATATATATGTTTATTATTATCATATTTATAATATATTGATAGATTAAAATCCCAGGTTTTTATGTAGTACAGTGGCTAGATTAACAAAAAAACAGAAATCCGAACACACTATTCCATCACAGTTCAGTATTGAGGACTTCATGAGATTCTTTACTGACAAAATTGAAAGCATCAGAAACAAAATAGTTGATGTTCAACATATGAGAGCACCTTGTGACCCAGTCTCACCGAAAGCTCTACACTCACAACTACAGTGCTTTACAAGTACAGGACAGGAAGAGTTAGATAAGCTTATCACTACAGCTAAACCAACAACTTGTTCACTAGACCCCATTCCAACTAAATTACTGAAAGAAGTGTTATATAAAGCTGGTGAGCCTTTTCTAAATATTATTAAATCCTCGCTATCTTTAGGTTACGTCCCTAAATCTTTCAAGTTGGCAGTTATTAGGAAGAAACCTAAAGAAACCTTTTAAGAAGAAACCCATTAAGAAACCTAATTTAGATCCTAATGAACTATCAAATTACAGACCTATTTCACACCTTCCGTTTATGTCTAAAATACTAGAAAATGTGTCTGTTCAACTGAACTACTTATTACAAGAGAACAATATCTTTGAAGAGTTTCAGTCAGGTTTCAGGCCCCATCATAGCACAGAAACTGCACTTGTGAAAGTTACAAAGACTTGTTCCTAGCTTCGGACCAAGACTGCATGTCACTATCAGTTCTACTTGACCTTGTCTATTCGACACTATAGTGCTGCATTCAACACTCTTCTAGATCGCTTACAAAATTACACAGGTACCTGTAGTCATGGACAGGCTTTAAGTTGGTTTAGCTCCTACCTGTCTGATCAATACCATTTTGTAGAATTAAATGGTGAATCCTCCAGTTTATTGCCAGTTAATTTTGGGGTCCCTCAAGGATCAGTCCTAGGACCTCTGCTTTTCTCAATATACATGCTTCCATTAGGAAACATCATTAGAAGACATGGGATTAGTTTCCACTGTTATGCTGACGATACACAGTTATATATCTCATAACTTGTCAAAATTAATGTGAGAGAGATAACAGATTGGATGAGCTGTAATTTTCTGTTGTTAAACTACTTATTGGTCCAAAAACCAGTACACAGAAACTCTCACAATTCAACTTCCATTTAGAGGGATGTTCTGGTACTAGTAGCATGACTGTGAAAGACCTGGGTGTTATATTAGACAGCAATTTGTCTTTTGAAATTCATATCACCCATACCACAAAAACAGCCTTCTACCACCTTAGAAATATTGCCAAGCTGAGAAACATCCTATCTGTATCTGATGCTGAGAAGTTAGTTCATGCTTTCATGACCTCTAGACTGGACTATTGTAATGCATTACTAGGTGGTTGTCCTGCATCTTTAATAAATAGGCTACAGTTAGTCCAAAATGCAGCTACCAGAGTTCTCACTAGGACAAGAAAGTATGATCATATAACCCCAATTTTATCATCTCTACACTGGCTACCTGTTAAATTTAGAATTGATTACAAACTGCTGCTACTAACGTACAAGGCTCTTAATGATTTAGCTCAAATGTATCTAACTAGTCTTCTAGCAAGTTACAATTCTTCGTGCTCTCTGAGATCAAAAAATTCAGGACTCCTGGTAGTTCCTAGAATATCTAAGTCTACTAAAGGTGGTAGAGCGTTTTCTTATTTAGCTCCCAAACTTTGGAATAGACTTCCTGATTCACAGGAAATGGAATTTAGACTTTCCCAGTTTAAATGTAGATTAAAAACTCATCTCTTTAGTCAGGCGTACACATAATACATCCCATAATATTGTGCACTATTACATCAGACTTGCGAATATTATGAGCAGCAGCTATGTTAATCCCTCTCTACCGCTTCTCTCCTTCTTCCCATCCTGAGACATCCAGAAATTGTACCAGCTCCGATCGTCTTCCGTGCGATGAAGATTTTGGACCTGCACTGAGATGAGGCTGACTCTGAGAATCCTGAGGCATCTAGAGATCTACCAGCTCCATTTGAACTCTGCGATACTATAGAGGAGATGTTAACTCCATGTGATCTTTTGCATCAATACATCATTTGTTTGACTGTATATTTATAATCACACCCTCCAGTGTCACCCATATGAGGATGGGTTCCCTTTAAGTCTGGTTCCTCTCAAGGTTGCTTCCTTTACCATCTAAGGGAGTTTTTCCTTGCCACTGCTGCCTGAGTCACCTAAGACTTGCTCATTGGGATAAATACAAACACATTTAAATATCTAATATTAATCTTGAATTTTGTATTATATTAATCTTTATATTATTCTTTATATTAACCTATTGTTCTATGTCTATGTTCTGTAAAGCTGCTTTGAGACAACGTCATTTGTAAAAAGCGCTATACAAATAAACTTGAATTGAATTGAATTAATATGATTATTTTTTCTGCTACTATAATGCTACTTGTATTTCTGCTTCAGCTGCTTCTTGTATTCGTTTATGTTTAGAATACCTATTACACTTTTGTTCACATGCACTTTAATGCTTTTATCTTCCCTCTTCTCCTCTTCTCCTCTTTCTCCCTCATGTGTCTCATTTTCATGTATACTGTAAGGACTCTGCCCGGACTCTGGCCACGTGCATCTGTTTACGTTTTTCGTCACGTGTCTGCCCCGCCTTCATCTGCTCCTCCCTGTCGTCACACCTGATCCTCATTGTGTCATTGTCTCTTTGTATTTAACTGTGCCGCGTTGCTTCGTGCAGCGCGGCATCTACTGTGGTTTGTCATGTTTCGAGTCTGCGTCCTGTTTCATGTTTTCTGTTATTAAACCCTGTTTATTTTATGCTATCCCGCGTTTGGGTCCGCTCTGTTCCGTGTTCATTACATATACAGTGCAAGACTTTATTTGTCACATATGTATTACAGCACAGTGAATTTGTTTCTTATATCCCAGCTTGTTAAGAGGTTGGGGTCAGGGCACAGGAGCTGCCATGATACAGCATCCCTGGAGCAGAGAGGGTTAAGGGTTGTGCTCAAAGGCCCAACAGTATTACAGTAGCTTGGCAGTGCTCGGGCTAATTTCATCAGTGAAGCATAGACATATGTTTGCATACAAAGACGCATTGTGATAGATTAAAAAAAACCTGTTATAGGCTTACAGTAAATGGTTAGTGGTCAGCATGTTTACTTTCCAACTCTCATGGGTTGGTAGTCGAACTCCTTCCTCTGCCCTATGTGCACCTTTTGATTCTCTCCATGCATTAGGAGTTTCCTCATGATACTCTGGTTTCCTCCCCCAATCCAAAGACATGATTTCTATAGTGTATGCATAGTGTGTGTATTGTCCATAGTGTGTGCACAATTTGTATGTGTGATTGTGGACTGAGATGGCTTGGCACCCTTTCCAGGGTGTTCCCTGCCTTGGAAAGGTTCCAGGCTTGCTATGATCCTGGATATGATAAGCATTACAGAAAAGAAGGAGGAGGAGGAGGATCAAGATAAAATATTTTTTATGCAATGTACTGTACTTGACACCTGATTTCTTTTACAGCGTAGATAATAGGCACATATTCTGTGAAGACGTCTGTCACATTTTGTTGCTAGTTTTCTTGATGAGCTCTAACAGGTTTTTGATTTAACAGAAATATTCACCTCATAAAAATATGCAAAATAAATAATACATGAAATTAGTGCTATTTTGAGCTTAACTATATGAATTAGACTTAAAAAGTTTAGCTACTTCAATTAAGGTATTTATTTTTTATGGCATTGTTATATGCTAAAATGTCTCCACGAAGGAATAACAACACTTGTAGAAGGGTCTGTCCACTTCTCCATTCTCCAATCACAGGACACCATGCCTACACATTCACACAATCATCTACTTTAATAGGCAGTAAAGAATGACCAGTCTGCCAAGCTGCACGTTTTTGGATTAAAAAACTGGAGCAAAACCGCATAAATACGTGGAGAAGAGGCAAAACACTGACAGATGTAACCCAAGATCAAACCCAGCAGGGTGCAGCTGTAATTCTGCAATGCCACCTTACTTCAGCAGTCTTCTTCTGTAATGAGTCAAGTGACTGATTTTTATTATCTCACAATTCACATAATGTTAATCATATGACATAGCTTCCTATTTCCTATATCATTATTCTGTGCTTAATACATGCCTTAGTTCATTATTAGTTCATATTTAAGTAAGCATTACTTCAGGAATTAGTGCATGACTATTCATGAACTGTTATTGTCTTAACAATAAATCTTACTCTGTTAGATTTTCTGCAGTGGTTCCTGATCTTGGCACTGTTACATATTGAAAGTCTGAACAGGAACTATAGTTATTCTGTTATGATTCTCTAAGTTATGCGTCTCCTATTAACCTTTTTTTTTTGTTTGAGAACAGTATCAAAATATAGATGGGGGCTTGAGTTGCATGTTGATTGATTTTAGACTTGACTTTTGTCTAGACGGAAAGCTTGTTAAATTTCCATCTTTATAAAAACATGAAGAAAACAGAATAAATTAGGACTGCCAATTTTAATATTGTGAATGAATAAAACATTTTGCTGTCCTGTCAGTTACTGTAGTGCTCAGTCATTGACTGCAGTACTCTTGAGTGCAATTGTTATTAAGCAAAAACAGGAAAGAATAGAAAAAGTGGAGCACTGATAGAATTCTTATGTATTCCTAATGTGGTTACAAGTACCTTGTTTTTTATTACAAAGCATCAGTAAGACAATACTTATGGCCAGTTTCTATATCTAAATCTCAGGAATTCATCTGAATTCTGTTTATCCTTATTACACAAGAGATAAGGTGACTGCATTATGAATCTAATTGTACCAATCTCAGCAGTATACTGCTCAGCAGGCCAAGGATAAGAGTGCTCATTCAAGAACTTTTCCGTCCTTATCTGAGAAGCCTGGGGATGCGATGTCTAAATTGTCTATGCTCCAAATTAGCTGTGACAGCCACTGTTCTTGGACTCTCCCTAGCACAACAGGTATGTGAGCCCTGTCTTCCTTGATGACCAGTGGCATCAGAATACAGAATATTTGGCAGACATCTTTTCTTGCGAACATTAGGTGTTCCCAAAAGAGCTCCCTAACACCAAAGCAGGGCACACAGTTCATTAAAATGAGACTAGTTTCACTGAGAATACAGTGTCTGATGAAATTATTACACCCATCACACCAACATCATGGCAACATTCATGACTCATGACATCACTGGATCTAGGGGCATTCCAGAAGTGAGCCTATTGCTGGACCCCAAACACCACAAATATAAAGTATTTTTCTCAGTAAAAGGACCAAAAGCAATAAGCTTGCTTGAGATGCAGGTTATTCTCAACAGAACAAGCTTGTTTGGATACTATGTCCTATCAAAGAGATTAAATTACCACAACTACCTCCACTATGTGCTGAGGAAAAGCAGGCAGTGTTATAGGAAGGAGCCTTTATTAGAAGGAAGAAACAACCTTTATTTGTCATATACATTCTAGCAAAGAGAAATTATTTTCTTTGCATATCCCAGCATGTTAGGAAGTCAGAGCATAGGGTCAGCAATGATACAAAATCCATGAAGCAGAGAGGGTTAAGTGCATTGTTTAAGGACCCAACACTATCAACTTAGCAATGCTGGGGCTTAAATCCCTCACCTTCTGATCAGTTACTTAGAGCCTCTATTCCAGTGTCTGTGGTAAAGATCTTTACTTTACTTATCACAGCGTCAAGTTTCCCCACAGTGCAAATCAACGACTTGATCTGGACTACAAAATGTTTTTACCAGGTCTGAGTTTGTCCACTCAGACATCAATGTGACAGTCTGAAAAGTTTGTGAAAGTTGAGTGGATTTCTCCACCTTACACAGAATCCCCTTTAGGACTGACCCTGGTAGGGGCTTTCTCATCTGCTAGGGTCACTGTTGAGATGGCACATATAGTAAGTATAGAAGAATTACATGTGCAACCAGAAGTCATAGACCAAATCTGTGAGCAGATTGATGAGGTACAGTTATCATTTCCTGCATGGTGCACAGAATATCTCTTCAATTCCCCAAGATGGTCAACAAGACTTTGGTTTTTGATGCAGCTTTCACTTTGTGTTGGAACACCTTAGCTTCTTCCCCAAGCAGATCTGCTGTCCTTGATTGTTAAGCAAATAAAACTACTGTATGATGAAGATTTTTTCTGTTTTCTGTCAGTTCAAGAGAATGATGGTTTATTTTTGTTGCTATATAAGTATGTATAGCTTCTGACATTAATTATGAGTTAGTAGTCTCTATGAATAAATTATAACATAAAATAGAAGTAAGCCTACAGTATAAGGATTGTATGATGTGTACTGTAGTGCATTCCCTAGAAACAATATTGCAGTGTTTATTTATGCCTACAGAGAAAACAGACTATGTATGTGTTATCTAAAGTTCATGACTAGTGACTTGAGACTTGACATGAACTTGTAGCTGAGAAACTTGAGACTTTATTCAGACTTGCATAAAATGACTTCTGAACATGGGGAGAAAGCTGCTTAGTGGTTTGAACATTTTCCTTTTCCCATTGGTGTACAGTTAAAGGGTTTGGGAATGTGTCATAAGATGGGTTGTCACCCCATCCATTGTGTTCCACATCTTCTACCCGAGTCCCTCAGGATAGGGTCCAGGTTCTGAGTTACCCTGCATAGGATAAGCATTACAGAAAGAGGATGGATGGACTTCTGGATACTTGTGTCATGGCACTGTAATAAGTGGAGTTATGTATATTTTCAGTGGTCCTTGAGTTTAATTTAACAACTTGCAGTTTAATCATTTGTTATTGTTACGAATACAAAGCGGGATACACCACAGACTTGTATGTTTTTCTTGCTACCTACTGAAAAAAAATTTAATAAATGTTCATGTTGGTTTGTGTTGTGATGGATCATGCAGCGATACCTGTTGTTTTAACGCTATTGTTTTACCTATACCTACATTTTAAATGTTGTTTTGTCTGTATTCTTAGTATTCATTACCTGTTGTGTGCATTCTGTGTGTATGTGCTGAAAGCTGTTAGGTTTTCTCAGTAGAGAAACCCATGAGAGCATCTCAGGACCCAGTCTCACCTAAAGCTCTACACTCACAATAAATAAATAAATAAATTTATTACTACAGCTAAACCAACAACTTGTTTACTAGACCCCATTCCAACTAAATTACTGAAAGAAGTGTTACATAAAGCTGGTGAGCCTCTTCTTAATATTATTGACTATTATTAAGATCCTAATGAACTATCAAATTATAGACTTGTTTCATACCTTCTGTTTATGTCTAAAATATTAAAAAAGGTTGTGTCTGTTCATAAATGTCAGTCTCTTGTCATGTGAAATTTTCTATAGGTGTTTCTATTATTAGAGGTGCTTTCATGACAGGCCAAGATTAATAATAGTCTTTTTCATGTTTTTGAAAAAAAAAAACACAACGCACTATTTAGCCATTTACTTGTGATTATATACTGATTGGCCACAAAGAGGTGGATCGCAGCAAAATTTGAAACCTTTGTCCATAACAAAACCAGTGAAATTGTGGGTGTATGAAGTTAGCAATACTAAATAACACGTGAAGCAGAGAGCAGTTGCATTATTCGTTCGATCATGTGTGGCAGAGAAAAGTTGTTCACAATGATAGATTTACTGAGCTCTGTGAGATTTCTAACTGAGTGACAAAGATGTGAAAAAAGTCAGGCTTAAGCATCAATCTCTTCAATGATCCTGTCTTTGAGAAGGTGATACAGCTCAGTGGAGACAGCAGCTCTCTCTGACAGAGGTAAGCAATTCATTTTTTGATGGATAAAAGCACCTGAGAGCTTTACATTACTGACGAGGCCTTTTACACTGTCCGGCTCACCTGGCAGAAAAGAAATACATAGATGCCTCAAAGGAGAAAATATTCCAGAGTCAGAAAATGGAAGAAGGATGGTGGTACAGTAAAATGACACCCTCCTGCACAACAGATAGCACTATTGCTGCTGGAGGAGACTTGGTAACAGAAACACTCATCCAAGACTGAAAAAGGAGAACTGAAGGCAGCTGCACTTTAGGTCCAGTGCATGAGCTAAGCTAGTTTTTTCCCCATGAAATGCAAAAGAATTGCACACATCTCCCCTTTGACTATTGAAAATATACAATATATATGTATATGAATATACCAACAATGTACATTCATTTATACAATTTTATCTTCATGTATATTATTTATGTTTAAATGTCTTCTATATGCTTACTTCCCTATATTCCACCTGTAAATTCTATTCATTTTATGGTTGAATTAATTGAACTGAATCATTTTATCATTTTTTATTTGACACTTTTTTATTTTATTGATTCTATTTTCACAAAGCAGACAGTTAATAAAGCATTTCCATACATGCCTCATTATGTATGGTGTGTGTATATGACCAATAAAAGTTGAATTTGGGGTAGGAATAAAAGGTGATTTCTTACCAGATTCAGGAGGAGCTGAAACAAAACAAAGCAAGAGGGTTTCCAGAGACTAAAATTAATTCATATAAACTTTAAAAAATTACAAATAAACCATTGTAACAGTGCAAAGGTATTAAAGGTACTATGAAGGCTATAGAGTGAAGTAAAAGAAAAAAACCTCAGTAGTGTTGTGGAACTGTCTAATAAATATGTTTTACCTTTGTGTTCCTGTGTGGTTATGAGTGAATACATTATTGAATCAAAGGGTGATTGTTTTAACAAGAATGAAAAGAAAGAAATATATTTTTCAGAACTAATCTAAAATGAAAATTTCTAGTGTGTTTCGATGCCTGTGTTAATGGTTGTGAGTGCATTCAATTTAATTAGGAGAAATACAGAATGTTTGTCACAAATCAGATATGAGAGGTAGGATTATAGCGTACTTAGTCTCGGACCACAAAGAAATCCCTCACCACCATTGGCTTTGGTGGACTATATCTGCAGATTATTTAAGACAGGACATGGATTAACATTCATTTCTGTTCTGGCACCAAGGTGGAATGAACTTCCCCCAGGGGTCCAGACAACTGGGTTGCTGGCTATCTTCAAATGACGGTTGAAGACCTACTTCTTCATGAAATACTTGAAGTAACACTTTCTCCCCTGTATTAAAGAAAAAAGAAACTTTGAAAAGTGTTTTAGGCTCGTGGTATCTTAAGCCTGTAACCTACTGAACCAGAATGAATGTATTCAATAATAGAGAAGTAAAAGCACTTTTGTACGTCTCTCTGTATATGGGCGTCTGCCAATTGCTGTAAATGTAAATGTAAATGATTAATACACATCGCAACACACTCTCAGTTCTGTAGTCTCTGCCATGCTCACGGTTGTGGAACATTTACTAATAAATCTTATTTCCAACAAAACATGCATCACGTTACAATGTACCACAAAACACACACAATCGAATACACATTCAATAAGATTCATATAGGTTCGAATAGAGTAAGGACACACATCATACTGTGAGAGTCTGAAAGTCACAATTCAGTCTAAACATATGATCGTATAGTGGCAATATTGTGGAAATTCGACACAGCTGCAGCTTATTAAAGACAGGACAAGGATTAATAATAGACATCACAACACACTTCTGTATTCTCTGTGAGGAGTGTGAAAAGAGACAAGAGTGAACCCCTGACCCCTTTAACACTGCACTTATTTCTGATCAACTAATGCACATAGCATTTTAGACATTAAAATATATATTTTAATAAAGTAAACCACATGATGTCTTAAGAGGACAGTTCACCATTATATTTGTATTTTTACTAACCGCTATGAAAGGAACATACAATAAAACATACCTACTTCGCTCAATTCTACAGGTGGAAATGACATCACTCAAATATAAACATCAATGTTTCATTTTAAAACAAAATGCAATCCACTCACAATAATTTAATGATATAAACAGTGATATACACAAAGAAACAAAACAAAAGAAAAATATAAATATAAACTATTCATATGGGAAATTACTTATAATTTGCTGAAAAGGAATGGAACAGTGGTGGTTGTTTGGAGGTTGTGCTAGCCATTTTTGTTGCCCGAACAGAGTATGTGATGTTAAGCAATGTGACAATATTGCTGTGTTATTGTGTATTGTGTTCAAAAAAAAATAATTAAAAGGCAGTCCTAATGTTTTTTATTTAAGAATTGAACCATGGTTGTTTAAAACAGTATTAAACATACTCATGCCCGTTATTAAAGTTCATATAGTTCGGTTTAAAGTTGTGTTTTATTCTACTTAATTTGATTGTCTTGCTTATTGTGTCTTGATAAGAAAGTTTACACAAAGTTTACAGTTTTCTAAACTTCTATCTGCTTTTATTTTATCCCCCCAACACACACACACACATTAAAAACAATACAAAACATTGTGATAGTATCACAAACAGTCTCTTATGTCAGATATAATGTAGAAGTCATATGTGGAATATTGTGTGTACATGTCAAACAGCTCTGCACTTCAGGGAAAGTGCTGATCTCTTTGGTGTGCTTGGACAGGCTTGCCTTGAGGGAGATTCAGGGGAACTCATAGGAGAGTCTTGGTTTGCTATAGGTAAAGGCATACACTGTTTATTTTAATATGTTTTCAACAGATTGAAGCTAGACATGGATGAGAGTTTTTGCCTTAACTGAATTCACAACTAGATGGAAAAAAGTCAATGAAGCATTTTAGTTAACAAGTCTAACTTCAGCTCTAAGATTCATAAGAAATGTTAGAACCAACAGTCATCATGGTGGCACCACCAGGTACTCCAGGGTCCTTTAAAGCTTCTAACTGTCTATGTGGAAAGTCTCTGCATATTCTTTCATTGTCCATGTGGGTTATCTTCAGGTTCTCTAGTTTCCTCACTTCTCACAAAAACATGTCAATAGGTAGACTGGTTAAGATTTATCGCCCCTGGGTGTGAATGTGTGTGTATGTCCCTCCTGCCTCACACAGTTAGACTTTGCAAGGATTGTGTACAGTAATATAATGACAACCTAGTTGCCAGGTAGTTAGTGTAAAAACCTGCTTACAATATGCAACTGCAATGGCTGTTTACACCTATTTATTAATTACTGTAATTGGTGGCTAAATAATAAAAATACTTTAAAGTAATTTATAATATATTATTGGTGTTATTAGTATATATGAAAATCTATTTTCATTGGTATAAAGATGAATAATTGGAAAAGAATTTTGAGTGATCAATTCACTCACTCACTCAAACCGGAGTACCCAGAGGAAACCCCTCGAGGCACGGGGAGAACATGCAAACTCCACACACACAAGGTGGTAATCGAACCCCCAACCCTGGAACCCCCAACCCCAACTCTAATTCAAACTTATTTATATAAAGGAAAGGATGGTTGTCACTTTAGTAAGGCAAAGTTGAGGGAAAATAATTAGCTTGTGTTAGCTAGCTAGTTGAATTTGAGTGCAGAAAAAAACTGTAAATTTAAGAAGCAACTGTGCTTGGTACATAACATTAAACTTTTACACTATCACTCAGCGACATTCTAGACGTAGTAGAGCCCATGGCAGGTTTATCAGAAAGCAGCAAATCTGGGCCACACAAAGTGACACAAATGCTGAGACAAGGCCTTACATTAAGCTGGAGACAGACTGACTTTATCACAATTAAATTAATAGTAAATTACTATATTTAATAAGTATGGTCAAAGGAATGACATGTGATACAATGCATATTACACTTAAATACTGTATGATTATAGTGTATTAAGAGTACTTTTCTGCTAATTTCAGCCTTTAAAACCATTTACCCAATAAACTACAGTATTACAGTGTTAAGAGTGTTTCAGATTTTTTGTCCACTGCAACTCTGACAAGGATCTATGTTATATAACTGACTTCCTACCAGCTTCAGTTTAAAGAATAGTAGATTGTAGAGTTTTGTATATAAGGATATTTGTAGTCAAATTCCTTCATCTCTATCTTTAACATTGCAAACAAAAAGCATGACATAATGACTATCAATGCTATCTGAATTCAGTAGGACAGTCTTCAATTATAGTGCTCTCTCATCATGTAATGACTTGCAGAAGCATATGAACCTAGAAAAAGTAATTCCCTTATCAGCACAAATTATCTTGTTTTTAATCTTTTCCAGGAGGGCCCGCTTTGAAAAAGAGATTTAATCTCGATGCAACTACCCTAGGTAAAATAATGTTAAATAAAAAATACAATAAAATGAATTCACAGACTTTTCCATTTGTCTTATATCCTTTTCCCCTGTTAGTCATATTGCCTCCTTCTGGTTAGTCTAATTTAGTAGTTCTTGTGGGCAATATGATAGATTTACATCATAAAATCTGGGGCTAGGATGAATCCTCATGTCTCTGACATAGGTCAAGTTACTCAAGTGAACATTGCTGTGTTTGCCCCTGGGTGAAAACAAATGTGGCTTCATGGTTAAATGTGACAAATGGCCATAAGACAGAAGCAACCTACTGAGTGACCTACTATACTTAGCATAATTGTAATAAAATGGTGCAATATGAATTTGTGTTATTTTGTAGACTTGCCTTTTTAAGCCTTGCCAGAAAGCAATATGAAATCACAACAAACAGTATCAGATACATATGTCTTACTCCCATCCCATTATTTTTTTACTACAGCCCCACTGGCGCTATTTTATGAAAGTTTTCTAAAAAGTTTGTTTGGAGAAAAGAAGAAAACTAGTGAAGAGAAACTTTGGTGTATACTTAGGGTAGATGGGATAGGCTCAGTTGAGGCCGAAGTAGCTGGGACCTATTAAGTAAGACTAGCCAAAGACAGGCAGCATGACTCAGATGCATTTTAATAGAACTGTTGAAAAAAAAAAAAAAAAACAAGTCTGTGTGAGTGCTGAATCTCCAATAACAGCCTTGATACTCGTCTGTATGTTAGGCAGAAATATTCACATGTTCTATGCATTCGTTTAGACGAGCTTAAACTTTATGGCACTGCAAGGAGTTGGGGTTGGATTCCTACCTTTCTGACTTGAATGTTCATGTTCTCCTCATGATTTGTGAGGTTTCCACCAGGTAGTCCACTTTCCTCCTCCAGTCCAAAGACATGATGTGTTGTGGGTTGATTGACTATATTGTTTCTGTAATGTATGAATGGGTGAGTGTGTGTGTGTGTGTGTGTGAGAGAATGTGCCCTGCAATTTTTTGGCTCCAGAGTTATTGGTTTCCCATGATCCTATGTAGAAAAATCAGTACAGAAAATAGATGGTTGAATGGATGGATGTATGGATGGATGATGCTGTCTGCTTGTCTGTCTATTTATTTAAAAGTACTACAATATTTCAGGTTTTGGAGAAGAACTTTTATAATGGTAACATTTTAAATTGTTGCTATTGCAAATGAACAAAGAACAGAGAGAGCGAGAGAGAGCGAGAGAGAGAGAGAGAGAGAGAGAAGTGCAAAACTTTGTTTAATTAAAGATTCGGGAGCAGAATGACATGCTGTAGCCCCATTGTGTCAACTCATTCTACACAACTGCAGATACAGTCAGATTTTCTTCTTTAAGGGTATTGGTTCAAAATAAATATTGCTTAATATTTGTATTGTATATCTAAATACAACATGCTATGTCAACAAGTGAAGATTCATTTTTATGTATACTTGATTATAATAAATTGAGCATGCTGCTCTGAATTATAATATTTAATCTAAAGCACTAGGAAAATGCAATTTCTGTGGGTTATTAAACATATCCCCTCTCGGGTCATTAAACAGTATTTTATTATAAAGCATGTTATTTGGTTAACACTATGAACTCTTCCTGAAGTATTTAAACTCTTTCCCTATGAGGCTTACTTACCAATGTATTTCAGTGTATAAGACCATGTCATTCTCTATAACCAGGGCTTTTCTTCCCTATTTTGACTGTCCAATAAGATGAAATAAAATAAAATAATATTTAAATGAAATTAAATTAAACAACATGAAAACAAGTCTTGTAAAAGTGCAGTAAACAGTAAATATAACACAGTCCATATTTCCCTTGAACCAAGAAACAGTGAATGCTTCCATGCAGCCAAAGTCTTCATTGTTTTTCTGCTGCTCAAAATCTTTGAACATGTCTCCATTGTTTGAGTGCCAGACAGCATTTTAGTCACTTTCCAAGTATCATTTCCATTAACATATTATGAAATTTGTTAGATTTGACATACAAAGACATCACTGGATAGCTTTCATAATTTACACTGATTGCAATAAGAAACACCAATAATTAAATCAATAATAAAATCTGTTTAGTAAATAATTGTTACTTTACTTCACTCATTATTACTTATCTAATATTAATCTTGAATTTTGTATTATATTAATCTTTATATTATTCTTTATATTAACCTTTTGTTTTATGTTTATGTTCTGTAAAGCTGATTTCAGACAATGTCAATTGTAAAAAACGCTACACAAATAAACTTGAATTGAAAACTTGAATTAGATTACTTTGTACATGTACACAGTTGCATGTGGCAAATTATATAAATAATTTGAATGATGCACCTTTCACTTATTTTCTTCCATATAACTGTCAGGCCGAAGAACGTGCCGGAAAGCGAAGTGCAAATCACAAGGTTTTAATGGAGAAAAAAGGGCAAAAGCAGAAAACAGCAACCCAGCTCCAGGTGTAGCAAAAACCTGGCGAATGCTAAGACCAGAAATAACGTAAATAGAATCCAACAGTGAAAATAATACTATGACACGTAGTGTACGTACTGTAGCTTGTGTAGTCCAGCAACGTTCATCAGCCTAAACTGTCGAACGGACATTGAGCTTGTTGGGGAACGGAGGTTATATAGCCAGGAGGCTGATGAGTGCCAGGTGTGGCACATTAGTAGGTAGGAGAGTTGCTAGGAGTGATAGGTGTGTTAGGTGAAGGTGTGGCTGGTGGATCTCTGACAATAACACATGTCTGATTAAGTTTTCCTAGTTTAATACATTACCTTAAAAATATATACATGCACTTAAAGTGCTCATTATTCATGCATAAATTCATTTGACTCACCTTGTAGTTATGGTTAGCTCTTAATTAGTTTGTGATTAGTACTGTACATGCCTTTACTCATCATTAATTCATACCTAAACAAGTATTAATTCAGGTGTATTAGGTCAGGGATGCTGTAAATTTATACCAAAAATTGTTTTTTTAATGTCACTGTTCATTTTATTTTAATAGCAGGAGATTTCAAGTGCTTAGAAAGACAAAACATAGAAATGGGGGAAATGAATGAATACCAGCCCAGGTTAAGCACTGGGTTTAGGTGATTAAGAGTTTGAGTAGAAGTTTAAGCGTCGGCTGGTGGGTTGGTGCAGTCTTGTTCTCTGTGCAGTCCTTGGTTCAGTCTTGTGCTCAAGTGATTGTGGAGTTTCTGTGCATGTTCTTTTGAGCTTATGTGGGTTTCCTGCAGCCTCCCAAAAACCAATAGGTTACCTGACTAAGATTCATTGCTCCTAGATGTAAATACTGTATGTCTGTATTGACCTGTGATCAACATGTGTCCCATCCAGGCTGCTCAGTGTTCCTGATATCCACTATGACTCTGATTCCATTAAAGTAATTACTAACAGTAAATTAGTTTAAACTATACACCTAAACCTCTATTTATTTATTTATTTATTTATTTACACTATTGCATTACAAACATGACAGTACTTACAAACTTTAGACACAATTAAAGTCTAAAGTTGTGCTTTCTGTCTCTATATCTTTCAAACCTTTGGTGGGAGAGAGTGCATAGAGTGCATAGCATGCATAATTTAAGACCAGGGCATGCCTCATTGAGCATTCCTTAGCTGTCATGGCTGTTACAGTATCACAGGGTTTTAAAACTTCCAGAAAATTCCTCAGAGCTAAATCTATATCTCCGGTTCAAAAGAATGCAAATAAATTTTCAATTTTGAATGAAATGATATGCAATATTAATAGTGTTTGGTTGTGAGAAACCTTGGTGTTTATCAGGAACTACAATCCTTGAACATAACTTGAGTGGCTGTGCTGTTTACAATACAGAAGTATGTTATTCACAGTGTGCTTTCAACATGAGAAAGGTCAGGTGAAATTTAGGGCAAGGGAGATGCTGACTGTTCAGGCCTGACTTCAGACTTCATTACCCAAGTGTCTAAGCAATGGCAGAGTAGTAAAAAGGTCCTTACCTATCCTGGCATACTGAATTCAAATTACCACAACTCTAGTTTTTTCTCTAGATTTTAGGTTTGTTCTACTGTTAGAACTTAAAAAATAGTTCACTACAAATCATTGTAATGTATGAAACCGTATATGTAATAAATATAACTTTCTTATAACCATGTAACTGCCTCACTGAGTCAGCACTGCTTCCAAATGACATGGGACCACCAGGGGCAATGTGCAACAACTAAATAATGTAACAGTGCAATTAGAAACAGTAATGAAGTATTGGAAGTACCATGAAAAATTATTAGATTCATGTAGTGTCTGAAAAATGTTCAGGATGATGTCCAGATCAAAGCAGAACACCTCTAATAAGGCTCATGAGGAGCAGATGCTTTCACTCAATCCATCAATAGGCTAAGGTGATGATATCCACCACCAATTGGCCTGTAGAGTACATGGGGACAGTGGGGTGCCACTGTCTCATAGTGTTTAAATAAGGATTCAGGGAACTGGTCAAAGCACAGAGTCCAGCTTTTTTAAACGGACATGCTTGTAAACATGTTTTCACTGCTTGTGCCCACAAATCTCACCATCCATTTAGAACAGCTTACAGTATATGCTGGAAAAAGAAACAAGGGTGAACCAACAGCTGATCAAAGCAGTAATAGGAGCCAAAATATTTACACACATCTCTGAGCTACGAGATGGCCTACCCACAATTCTATTTATAGAATTCATTTTATACATACCCCCCAACCCCACTCCTGCAGCACCTCACTGCTCCCCAGCATGCAAAGTAGCTGTCACTGATGGCTACTCTTTCTCTCTCTGATGGGGCATTTCAACTAGACACTTTCTGTTATGCTTAGCCACCTTTGCTAAGCATTGTTTTTGAATCACCACTCTAGCTGCCATCATTATCATCCGATGTCTATTCCTCAAATGGTAGCCTGGCTAAATGTGATTGGCAAGCATAATAATATCCGATACACATTGGCGGGATAAAATGGGTGATATTCTCTAAAAATTTAGCTTCATGCCAATGAACTGTGTAGCCTGCCTTATTGTTAGGGAGCCCTTTTCCATGTGCACTGTCAGACTGAGCATAATAATGCTGGTAAAGGGGGATTAGACGCTTAATGGCAACACATATAAGCTTGTCTTTCAAGTAAAGAAATATCCTAGTGCTGCTGACCAAACAGGAGACAAGTCTGCTTGCAAACCCCTTTGCAGTGCTACAGAGAAATTAAAAGGCAGGACTTGGAATACTTGCCATTGGAAGACAAACCTTAAACCCCACCTGTGTCCTAGGGAAATAAGAACATAAAAATAAGATTGCACAGATCCACATATCAAACTAAATCTTAATTAACTGTCAATGTCACAGTCTGCATATGCAAGGTGAGTGCCTTTAGGAACTGTCTAAACGATCTGGAATTTTGGTCTAGGTGCAACCACAATCTTTCACCTGAATAAGGAAATAAATTGAATAGAACCAATTGCGAACTGCTAGGTCTACCTTTTCTATCACAACCCTTTGTTCATAAGGGAAGGAATGTTTAATTTTTTCCCCACCTCTGCCCTGTGTGTGTGTGTGTGTACTTTACAATGAAAATATAGATGAACCATCTAAAAACTATAACTTTTTTCTCTAAGTTCAACCTTCAACCATTATCTACATCCTACATCTCAATTAACAGTTTCATGGTCTTCCATTTATACAGTATATAATAAGTATTCGTGTGCAATAAAAATCAATAAAAAAAGGTTTCTCTGTAGTAGACATTTCATTAGAATTAAGTCACTATAATTAAGTAAACCTAACATCTACATAAAGAGTCCTTGTCAGCTGTTTTTCTTTTAGCAACAGCAAAGTGCCAAAGTTTCATCAACATTTTAAACCTACACCAAAACTCTTAGCTAAATTCATGAAAAAAATGCTCACAAGTTTCTTGCATCACACAAGTTAGTAAGATTTCACCACCCAACCTTGATATCTCAAGATAAGTTTTGGATATGTATCATTGCCTCGTCAATGCAGCATTAATTCTTTCTCATTAAGCTAGCCCAAAAGCTCTGGGGGCCTCAGTCACTGATAATTAATTTTCCTTCACTAATAACAAAGCCAATGACAATGATATTGTAGACTCGGAGGTGGGAGGGAGAGTAGGCCTTTGTCACTGAAGACTGGTAACTATTACTCTGATTAAAGGAATATCAACACTATAATCAGACTGAGCTATGTTTTTTAAACTTCTAAAAGCCTATATATCTTTTTGAAAGTTTTAAGAAACATGAATTCATTAACAATAGTGCAATGGTGTATCAGTGACTAAAGATCTGCTAATGACCAAAAGAATGCATTTATTTGGATAGTTTCAATGTCTGCAAATAAACTTTGCATCTCCATACCATGTACTAATAAGTGAAATTATGGTACAGGAAAAGCAGGAAATGTTGTCACTAGAACCCTTACTATTCAGAAGAATTCAGAAATTGTTCTGTGTTTAGTGTTTCTTTAGCTGTACGCTGAATTGGGGAATCAAGTCTTGCACATGTAAAATAAAATTGGACGTCTTGTTTCAGATTTATTATTTGAGCTACTGAGCTTGTAATCTAATGTCTCAGAATATAAATGTATATATAGACAAAGAAGTTTCTCAAATAACATAGTATATCTAATTTATGTTATGTTATGTTATGTTATGTTATGTTATGTTATGTTATGTTATGTTATGTTATGTTATGTTATGTTATGTTATGAAGAGTGGCATAGAATTCGTTATCTGTTTAGAGCTACACAATAAAATACACAATAAAACATTCACAATGGCTAGTGTAATTTGAGTCCAAAAAATTCTGGATATGCTTCCAACTGGGTATTTGTGTGTGTGTGTGTGTGTGTGTGTGTGTGTGTGTGTGTGTGTGTGTGTGTGTGTGTGTGTGTGTGTGTGTGTGTTTCTTAAAATGTAATCCAATTTTATTCATTTATATTACTCAGAAAATATTGCATCATTTTTCACTAACATAATCAGTGTTTTTACTGACTAAAATCAATAACCAAAAAAACACTAGCAGTGTGTTAGTCACTGTAAACTGTCTTATGAGCAAAGGTGTGTGAGGTGTTGGAACAAAACAGTACATTTTACTTTATTAGGAATAATTCTTAAATTCATTTGTCTTATATTTAAATCATTCACTTTAGTCAGTTGGTCTGGTAGTTTAATATTCTCTTTTATGTGATTCATAATCTTCTGATGTGATTTTATTCTTTTATTATGAGTTAACGAATTATTAGTAGATTTATTTTTTAACTTTATTTATATTGACAAGACAAATACAAACATTACTTAATTAGAAACAGCTGAGGACATTGCAAGCCCAATGCTGGGATTAATTACCAGGCTGCTGCTGCCTCTATGACTTCCTTATTGAGTATGATGACCGGATAGGAGTGCTTCCTCTTGTATCTGCTGTAGACTAGGTTATGTTGACAACCAGCCAATAATAGGGCCTTGCTCTTCTACTTAACATGATTAAGATATATCTGACTGTGCAGTGTCTAATGTGATTTGCATTCTGGGTGTTTAAATCATCTTCATAGCCATTTTCCTTTTGCTTTTAGTTTTTAAATCCGTTTCTGACACATTTTTTTTCTCGATGTCAGCTTTTTTTTTCTTACAGGCAACATTGGTTCAGAGATGTCACGCATTGCTGTTTTTCTCCTTTATCTCGGACAGCCAGTGTCACCTCCTCCATGCTTGATGCAACAGCAGCCCTTCAGGTTGATGAGGTTTATCAAGCCTCGTAGCAGCACAGTAAAGTGATGCTATATTGCGTCTGTTCAGTATGGATTTTCCTTTGCTTGCCTTGTGCAGGCCTTGCATGGAAGCTGTCTGGGGGCCTATGTGTGGGGGTGCTTTTCGGTCTCCGTTGGCATGTGTGTGTGTGTGTGTGTGTGTGTGTGTGTTTGTATGCACATGTGTTGGCAAAAGCTGGCAAACCCATGGGTGCACGGAAGCTTGTGTCAATAACATTAATCTTAGTTGTCTTCTTAGGCAAGGGAGCAGAGAGAGTTAGAGAAACGACTGTGTGAAATAGTGAGCCGTTCAGGTTGGGTGCTGTGTGTTTCCAAGCTTTACAAACAGCATGCCATACAAAAGCTGGAATAAATGGAAACCAGCATCATCATCCTGCCTGACAGCAATGTTCACTTTTGATCTCCTGTAGCGGCTAATCAATTAAGTCTTGTGACGTAAAACAGAGTGATGGCTGCCATTTGTTCGGGGAAAGATGTGGCTGTTTTCTCTCTAATGCTTCTAGTTCCTGATCAAGTTGACAAACTGCAACCAAATGCATTGGTCCATATCAGATGATAGATTTCCGATGACATGCTGGTTCTGTAAGATTGCAATAAGGTTTCATTATGGTTTTATCATTAATAGGAGAGAGAACAGTCATTCAGTGAGACTGCTTTTATAATTAATGAGACATTTTCTTTCCAAATCTCTCACATTAACGGAACAATGTGGCTTAATAACTCATATGGCTCACCGCATAATGAAGATTTGTGCTCGCTTGAAAGCTTTTAAATGTGGATGTGTCAGCCTGTGTTTGACCTGTTAGATACTTTTGCATTTAGGGAAAATTCAATAAGAAAGTGAGATCAAGTAATATACAGCATTTCATCAAAATTTTTCCTTATGTATAGACAATAAATCAAATGTCCACTTAAACAACATGAATATGTTAATAATAGTATGTTCTATATACTGTAGTATACAGGCATATAGTGAAAAGACAGCAGCACTCCGTGTGATTTCAAATTTATTGTGTAATCTCATTGTGAATAAGAGTCGTGGAATGTATTATTATGAATTCAGCAGCAGTCATTAAGCAGAGCAAGTCTGCAGTAACTATAGGTAATTATTATTTACACACTGTCATATAATTCGAACAATAAAATGGAAATCAAACGATCAGACATTTCCAATCAGTGTGAACAAATGAATAATTGTATTCCTTTCAATCATTGAGATGTTGGGATAACCGTAAACAGAATTTAATAGTTGAAATAACACCAAAGTTTTATAAAGAACATATGAGTTTGATATCACCATTTTATCTGAAGATATAAATATTTGTTTTCTGGAACTTTCCTATGAATATATTGCCCCTAGTAGACTAGGTAAAAACAGACATACTTATGAAAAGCTACAAATTCTTAAGCACTGAGTGTCTACATTCATATACTGTAAGCCATTAATCACCAGTGTGTGAGTGTGACATGACAAAGAAATTTAATGTTGAATATAGACACCACAAAAAAATCTATTGTTTTGTCCTCTGGAAAAAAAGCAGTTAAGCATGAACTGGTATTGTGAAGTCATTGAGATATGCACGTGGACCTGTAAAAGCTGGATTACCAGAGCAGGAGTAGACTATCAGGATGAATCAGGCAGGTGCAGAGCCTGATCACTGATGCCAGATTCACATCAGGCAACAGAAATACACTCACTTTTTAACAGAGAAGAAGAGAACAGAAGATGATTAAGTATGCTCTTATTATACAGTATCAAAAGGGTATACGTTTTGATTGGTGTGTAAGTGTGGACTCCAGCAGGTCTGTGAAAGCATAATTAAAACTTTGTGAGACAGAAGGTAAAAATCAGCCTTCTCTACAAGGCAGGCATTAAAGATTTACAGAATAGTATAAAAAAAATGCCACTCAGGTTCTGTAGATCTACCAAAATCAATTCTATATACTGTAGTATTTTAGTATTTTATACTTTTATACTTGAAGTGAACATTTACCGGGAGCCATTTTAGTACTATATATATATAATTGTATACTGCACATACACACAATGTGAGGTCCAAAAATTACTTCTAGTTAAAATGCTTCTATTTTGTATTCTTTTTATAATTGAATAAAATATTTATTACAAAGGATATTATTGACAACAACTTGAGTGGAAAAAAGAAAAGAAAAGAAAAGAACATTTTCTAGTATTTGGTTTGTCACCTTCTTTTATGACAGTGTGCACTCGAGCCGGCATGGACTTTACAAGTTTGTGCAAAAACTTATGATCCATTTCAAATCAAATCCATCGAAGAGTCATCTGAGCATGTGCTCAGATGAAAAGATTAGACATGAGGGAAAATCTGACCTTTTGTACAAAGCAGTTAAAATGCTCAATATAACAAATTTGTATACATTTAAGAGCAACCTAGATAGTTCTTTTTTCTTCTTAATTTAATCTTGAATATTAAATATTTAAAATTCAATATATTAAACATTTTTCTTCTATTTTATTTCCAATTTTACATTACAAAAAAAAAATCAATCTGGTCTCAGGCCCCAGTGTGTATTGAGATTGTTTATGCACTCCCTGGAACATCTAGACAGCAAGACATTAGTCCAACCAAGAAGCAATAAAAGCATGAATTAATTTTTTTTTTCTGCAGCATGTAAAATAGGCTGCAAGCCATTCCTGGCTGTATATAATGGTAAGTGGAAGAATATCAAGAGTTACTACGTAATCACAAAGCTTACATCTGTACCCATCTGCAACAAAGCACTTCTGCAAATGACAAAGAGTAATATCTGTGGATAAATACAATGTACTTCTACTGAATCATTCATACATTCGCTCAAGTCTCTTCTCTTCTCTATATACTTTGAGAGAATTATCATTGACTAATAAGTTGAGTTTTTTCTGAGCCAGGCCTAATAACAGGTCCAGTCAGTTTATGCTTTTGCCAACCCTTAGCCTTCAGTAAATTATCAAAGGATGTATTCTCTGCAAATGTCACTACAAGGGGTACAACTTATTCGTGAGTACAACAGTGGTGCCAAAATATGACAAATTTAGTTAATCACTGACTATATTAAAACCAGTGAGCCTTCTATGGACTATATTTTTCATGCACGGTATATAATGTTAAATATTTCTGTATTAATGGATTTAATTTGCTTTACCTTTTTTAAAGTAATGAATATGACTGAAATGGAACAGTAAATGATGTTAATGATAAGATGAAGATCAGATATAGAAACATAGAAATTATCCCTCCAACTGTAGCTAAAGTGCTCACATTGGCTCATCACACCTCACTAAAGGTCTAGGTGCAGGTTGTAGGAGTACAGCTGACATTATCCTTCAGGCAGACAGGATGGTGTTCAATTTTTGATAGAACGATGTCTCCCACTGGGGCACTGGAAGAGCTGAGAAGAGGTGGGTGATGCAATACTATCTAGTTACAGCAAAATGATGTCTACCAGTTAATAATTCCATACAAATAATAAAAAGAAAGCTTGTCAAAATACATCAGCTTTTGCTGTAACAATTCAACAGCTCTTTAAGAGCTCTGGAGGAGGGTTGTATGTTTATGTTGATTGTTAACTTTTAAACACCGAAGATTTTAACATTGTAAACAGACTATATGTTTTGTTGCATTATTAGTGAATAAAAAACGCTAAATTGATTATGCCTCTTTGTGCATTTTCAACTAAAACTTTAATGATTCCTGAATGCCAGTATAGCAGTATAATATACTCTACAGAAAATAAACACATCACCTTTGTTTGCTTTAAACAATTAAAGCACATTTCCAAATAGGCACATGCTGACTTGAGCACCTGCCCTTTTGACTTCTTGACAGCTATGTCATAAAACATCCAGTTGGCCCATAAAACAACGGTGCAATCCTGGAGTGAAGACACAATCCAGCAACAGGGGTCCCAACTCCACATGCTCCATTTCCCCAGATCTGGTGACTTAGCCTTGCCTAGGATAGCTTGCAGGTCGTCTTGGCTAAGGTCGGGTTGACTAGAGGTTCTGAGAGATTGATTGGTCTTGGGCGACCTCCCTGGTGAGTTTGAGGATATTTTGGAAATCACTGCAGAAATCACCCTGGCTTGGTCTGAGCATCACAGCACTTTATGTGCATTTTATTTCATTGTAAAATGCATAATTTGTGTTATTAAAAGAATTCCATTATAAGTGTTTGAACAGTGATACAATTTCCATAATTTTCCTTTTATACAACACTACAATGGATTTGATTTGAAACAGTCAAGATAGGATTTGACTTTCAGCTTTTATTCTATGGGTTTAACAGAAATATTGTATTAATAGCATCGTTTATTAAAGTAATTTCTTTACATACAGATATTTTATGTAAAGAAAATATGTAAAGTCCCTATATTTTCACAGCTGTGGCCGGTTTCCTTACTGTTTAAATAACAAATTAACGTAATAAAAGGTCTACAGTTGATTTACAGTAAGTGATAAGTGTAGATTTCGATTTTTTGATTTAAGCTAAATAAGTGCATTTGGTAGCTGTTCATGGGAATTCTCAATATAAGGTCCAAAATGGTGTTGATGTAATTGAAGGAGGTCTTCATTGCAAAGAAAAAAAACAAAACAAAACACACAAAACCTATCAAATAAATAATTAAAACTTTTTATCAATTATTAAACAGTAGGAATGCACTGGTTAGCACAGATTTCTTTATTTAGTGCTGACCAACACCTTCATAACACCTAGCCAAGTGTATCCAAATGCCTATCACACCAATAGCGATGCAAAGTATTGATAGTTCATCTAGGTACTGAGCACTTTCATAGTGTTTTCATTGTTTTCCTGTGTATGACCATTGCTAGTTTGCCATTGCTATTGTTTGTGATTTCTGTATTTGCGATTTGGATATGTTTGCCTGGTTTGATTGACTTCTCAGCACCATTATTTTGCATTGTTTTCTGTCAAAATGTTTGTTATGACTTCTAAATAAACTCTGGATTCTCAGAATCCTGTCTTTGGAGTTCCATTACACCAAGTCAAGAACATGCTCTAGGATTTAGGTGAATCAATTGCCGAGGTCTACAATCAAAAGACATATTCATGAGTGCAAATAGTTACCTCAAGAAACACACAATAAAGCTGCCCAATTCTGGAAGAAGATTCTTTGAACAGATGAAGCAAAGATAAACCTTCACTAGAATGATGGGAAGAGTATATAGAACCAAAGGAAGGGCTCATAATCTAAAGCAAATCACATCATATATCAAACATAGTTTATGGCATGGGCATGTATGGCTGCCAATGGAACTGGGTCACTGCTGTTTATTGATGATGTGTCTGCTGATAGAAGAAGCAGGATGAATTCTGTATAAATCACATACTGCAAAACTGATAGGATGGCACCCAACAGAACAGATGGATAATGATTAAAAATATACCACAAAAACAACCCAATAAGCTCTTAATACAAAGAAATGGAATGGAAAGTCACCTGACCTTGAACCAACTGAGCATGCATTTCACTTTCTGACAACAAATCTGAAGGCAGAAACAAGGAGCAACTGAAGACAGCTGCAGTAAAGCCCTGGCAAAGCATCACAAGGGTGAAAACTCAGCATTTGGTGTCCATATGTCCATGGGTTCCATGCTTCAGACAATCATTGACTGCAAATGATGTGCATCCAAGTAGTAAAATAATCCTTATATTTAAAACTATGTTAGTTTGTCTCTTTACTTTAAGCCTGTCAGAATGGAGGGACAGTGCAAAAATGTCTTTAATTCCTAAATGTGTTAATGCAATATTTTTTGTTAAACTCCTTGATTTAAAGCTGAAAGTCTCCACTTCAATCACATCTTGATTAGATGGGTCTTCAGTCTTCATTATAATTACCATTAAACTGCGATGTGGTGGCTGGTGTCAGGTGGCCTGGAAATCACTTATGGTAGCCCTGATGCCCCTTAATACTAGCAGGAATTAGAAATGGTTGAATTAGATTTTAAAAATACTATTTCTTATTTTTACAATAGGTTCATTCAGGAGTATTTAAACTGTTTTTTACTTCAAATCAATTCATAGCAAATCAATTTTATTTCCATACCACTTTTATCAATTGTCACAAAAGGAATATAAAAACTGTATGTGAATATGTAAATTCATATTTATCAATAATAAGATAAGTGGAAGCATATTTGAGAGGGACTCACCTGGGTGACACCTAATAATTATAATAGTTATTGTAAATAATTTCCTTTCTATAAATGGTTTATAACATAAACATGGCCAAGCACATGGCCAAAAGTCCGGACTGAACCATTACAACAGTAGGGCTGGTAATCTATCAAAAAAAAGCTTTATAAATAATTAAACATAATATAGGTCTACTTTTGTTCTCCTTTTTTCTTAGAATTAATGACCACATTTTTTAATTAAGTGGTAAATAAAAATTTGTTATTAACAGAAAGAAGGCTATATAATCCTATAGTGAGTTTAAGGTAGCAACATTGTACCAGTACCAGTATTATATTACTCTAATACTTATTACTCTAAGAATGAATTTGTTAAAGAGATCAGCATATCGTACTTGCACATTTTATCAGCATGTCTTATCTTAATTACATGATAATTCATATGATATTATTTAATTGTATAATATAATTGACATGATAAATCAGAAATGATAAACAAATAATGTGATGATCAGAAAGTGAAATTCTTAGCTAATTTCAGTACAAGCTTTCTACTGATGATCTGTATCTACAATTACAGTCTCTAAATGCTTTAAATGCTAAACAGTAGTTCTTTAAAAATGTTAGCAGGTGTTTTATTGGCCTAAATATACCAATACACCAGTTTGCACTAGGATTGTGCTCTGTCTTGGTTACGCTTGCATGTGTTCTAGTTCAAATAGACAAAATAGTCTAAGAAAACCATCAAGCTAAAATTCTGTTTTAGAGTTAGAGTTAGTATGGGAGCTACAGAATACAGTATAACAGACTTTGTATGTGTGTGTATGTAGAGTTTGTACTTTGAGTTTAGAAGGGTCTTCAGTCTTCATTAGAATACATTGTTTGGACAGCTGTTTGCACATTTAGGGAAAATTTATTCTACCACCTGGGTGTCAGAACTAAGCAAAGAATGTCTTCAGGTAAGTGGGAACTGGTCTCTTTTTGATTTTGTAGGCATGCATAACTGTTTGAGGCAGCCAGTCCGAACTGAAGCCAAGCCAGTGACTCTCTGGTCTTTTCTGTAGGAGCTGCAAAGAAGGGCATCAGCTGTACATTGGATGGAAGTGCTCAGGCTGCTTGTTGTGCACAGCATGATGTTCAACATACAGTACACTGGCTCGGTAAAATAGTACAACCTAGAGTTCTGCTAATGCCAATGACCAGTGTTAGAAAAATAGCTGATGGTGTAAAAAGTATTGAAAAGCAAAGAAATGCAGTTTTGTTTCACCTGGTGCCTGTACCATGATACTAGTTGAAAAAATCAGGCTTACAGGAATAGTTTCAAGTTGACAAACTAAATCAATCCAATCAGCCTTTTTGGTATCATGACATTGCTTTCTCTGTCAACTCAGGGTTTTATCGGTATGCTTCCTTATGAGTCCCTCTATCAGAAATATGAATCTATCAGGGAAAGCCAACTAATATTTATCTAGTCCTTAAAACTACAACAGGCTACGTATGTAAGCCGGTTCCCTGAGAAAGGAAAGAGATTCCCATAGCATCAGGACTGATGCTCTGGGAATGATTCTTTGAGGAAGCTGTGTCTGAAGCTCTGCATGCACACATGCCAATTTAATGGCTTGAGAAGGACACGTGATGAAGTGATTACGTGCCAGCAAGTCCATATAAGGGCATCTACGTCAAAATTACTCCAGCTTCTATTTGTCTGAAGGAAGCGCTAGAGGACTCCCGGGGCATGGCCACGATGCAACATCTTGTTTCCTTCTCAGGAAACCTGGTTACATCCGTAACCCGGTGTAGCCCTTTTGACAGAACTCGATAATGTTTCAGGGCTGACACTATGGGAACATCAAAACCCACAGTTACGCCACAAGCTTGAGCGGTGAACATAAGTCCTCAAGGCCCTTACTGGGCAAAGTAAATGCAATCTCTCCTGGTCTGCCAACTCATGGGGTGGAGGACAGTAAGCCTGCAGGATGACTTCACAACCCACCATCCTGTGCACCTTAGGGACATATCTCATCCTGGGGTGCAGGATAGCCTTGGACATGCCGAGGGGCAAATTCTATGCAGGCAGGGGTGATCCACAGGGCCTGTAAATCTCCCACTCTTTTAAGGGAGGACAAGGCTAGGAGCAGAGTCGTTCTCAAGGAAACTTCTCAGATCCTGACTCCACGGGCTCAAAGATGGCTTCCAGCAGCCCCTCCAGGACCACAGAGAGGTACCAGGAAGGAAGGTGTTGTCTGCAGAGATTTCACAGTGATTGGCCACATCACACAGTGATGGCCACGTACACTTTTAAAAGTAGACGAGGACAGGCCCTGAGAAAAGCAAGACTGAAGATACTCCAGCAATGTACAGACCGGGCAGTGAACTGGATCATGACAGCATTCATTGCACCAGAGGCGGAAAAGCAACCACTTTAGAACAGACGATTTCCTAGTAGAGGGAGCCCTAGCATTTAATAGAGTCTCCGTCATCTCAGATAAGAGACCCGCCTCTAGGAAATAGTCCCCCTCACGGGCCAGACCCAGAGCTTCCACATCCCGTGACAGGGGTGTAGGATTGTGCCCTATGCCTGAGAAAAGAGATCCTTCCTTGTGGGAACCTTCCATGGAGTGCCATCCATGGAAGACTAGGTCCATAATCAAATTAGATTGGGCCAATGAAGAGCAACCAGAAGAAGAATTGACTCTGTCATGGTGTACTCTGGCTGGGCCTTGTGGAAGCAGAGCTAACAGGTGAAAGGCCTACAGACACCGAGCCTTGGTCAACGACTGTACCAGGGAATCCAGGCCAAGAGGGGTCAGATGAGAGAGGGAAAACCACAGCAGGCAGTGCGTCGACTCCTTGGAGGCAAACAGATCTACTTCTGCCTAGCCAAAAATCTGCCAAATTTGCTCTACCACGTGGGTGTGGAGACGTGAACTCCCAGTTCCTCAGCACCTGCCTCGACAGGAAGTCTGCCTATCGATTTACATGCCCTGGGATGAAAATAGCTCTCAAATCTGGACTCTGCCCAGAACAGAATCTGCTGCGCCAATCTAAACATAGTGTGTGAATGCTAGAAACATGGCCCTTATCACCACACAATTTAAGTGCCATGAGAGATAAGGGTGGTGTTTCAATGCTAGAAACATGACCCACACTTTTCTGGGTTCTACATGGGGCCTAGAGACCTCATATGGGCAAGCACAGAATCTCAATGACTGGCTGCCATAGCCTTCAACTGGGCCAGAATGAGCCAGTCGTCCAGGTACACGGAGGATCTGGAGATGCAGCAATGCCAGGGCAGCTTCCATGCACTTTGTTAATGTGTGTGGTGAAAGAGCTAGGCCAAAAGGAGGAACACAATACTGGTATGCTTCTCCCCTGAAAGTGAACCTAAGAAACTTCCTGTGCTCTGGCAAAATGCCTATGTGAAAATAAGCATCTTTGAGGTTTATTGTTACAAATGATAGACCTCAGAACAGATCTGGAATGCAATAACCTTGAGCGTGATCATCTTGAAATTTTAATTCAGAGTACAGTTCAGAGCCCACAGGTCCAAAATCTGATGCAGCCCCCTGTCTTTCTTGGGAACAAAAAAATATAGGCTTTAAAAGCCAGAGTCCGGAGGGGAACATGTTCTATGGCCCCTTTCCTCAGGAGTGAGAGAAGTTCCATTTGGAGGAACATCGCCTGGTGTTTGCCAATGATCATGGGTAACATACTGAAAATGTGGAGGGTGGGAGGTGAACTGGATCCTGTACCCTTTTACTATGGTATTCAGGACCCACTGAGACATGCCTGGCAGAAGTTCCCATGCTGGCCGGTTCTCTGAGAGTGGTGTTATCCTGAAGCAGATCTCCTGGGTGCCCTGAAACAGCACAATAGCAGGTACTAACCCAGGGTGCAGATCTGTGCAAGGAAGAGGAGCAGGCACAAACCCTACTGCTCTTAGAAGCAGTGGGGCAGGAAGTAAGGGAAGCATTCCTGAAAAGGACAATCCTAGGAACCCCAGCACACGGGCGTCAGGATTCCTCCTTTGCCCACCTGGCCAAGATGACACACCTAAGGTCCCCTCTCGTCTGATGGGTCTGGGCATGCTGACTGGCCTCGTTAGATTTAGACTTGGGGCTTGGGCCACTTCAATTGCCCTTTTAACTGTTCTGAGTAATCTAAGAGTGGGTCAGGACAAGCCCTGAGGGGAAATCAGGACTTAAGAAGGAACTGAAGTTGAGCCAAAGGTGCCTCTCCATGTGTTGACAGGAAAAGAATATGGTTGCAGTACATTTTGTAGGCATTTGGGGATTTATTGGAGTAAATTTCCATTCGCATTCATAGTTATAGTTACATAAATATAGGTAAGTAAAAATGAAAGTATCATCCAGAAGGTTGACATACTGAAATATTAAAATAAACAATATAAGAAAAATTATTGAAACACTTCATTGAAAGGAGGTTTATTACAAATATAAATAGTCCTGAATTCTTCATCTTGCAGTAGAGCTAGAAATTACTGTATGCTCTCTTTTTATCACAGCTCTCTCTCTCTCTCTCTCTCTCTCTCTCTCTCTCTCTCTCTCTCTCTCTCTCAAACTCAAGTCTAAAGTTGGTAATGGGAGTGCAAACTTGCTTCGTATTTGTTGGGACAAGCTAGGCTATCTATTTTAAATGTGGTGAGGTTTAAGTACTTGGTTAAAGAAATCACTAATTACACATATTACCAGGAAACAAAGAAATGTGATTTGTGTTTGTTTGTTTAATCATTCAATTATTTTAATTAAAAGGTTTTTAAAGCTTTTTTAATAAAAGTGTTTGTAAGGTCATCTCTCTCTCTATCTCTCTCTCTCCCTCTCTCTCTCTCTCTTTTGAGTCCATTTTAATAAAGAGATTTGTCTGTAATCTTTGGAACTACAGTACATCAGAGCTATGTCAGCAGTGGTGAACCAATTTGAGGGGAAAGGTCAGACAAATAATGGACTTAAACTTTCTCATGTATGGTAAAAATGGCTGTGTTGCATACACACACACACCTATACATAAGCCTAAGGTGCTTTAACAAAGTATTAGTTAAGGGGTATGCACGTTTATTTAACCAGATTCTAAAAAATGTTTTAAAAAGACAAATGAATTGTTCCTTTTGAAGGTGGAAGAGATCTGACACGGGATATTTTCAGCAGTTTTAAAAGGGTATGCAGACTTTTTATATCCATTGTACATAGTCTAGTCAGACTCTGACTGTAAAGGTGCAATCTGTTATGCTATCATGTGGACTGACCAGCAATGATGATCAGGTACAATGAAATGCACAATTACAGAAACACAGTTTTATAGGTATACTTACCAGTCCTACCAGCTGATCGCAAGTGGACAAGAGGGTTCCCTGAGATTTCGAGTCTCAGGAACAACAACTCCAACTGTTATTTGATTTGAATTCAGATGGTATATAAACTCTTGAATCTAAAGTACTTCTCCTCTGTCCTGAATTGAGGTCAGGGACTGAGTTTGAATAGACCATGTTGAATCAAAAAAGGCAGCTGCGAAAGATTGCTGATGCCTGTCATGATGGTAACCTTAAAAAGTGCTGGTGGAAGCCACTGAAGCGAAATTCTGCACATTGGCAGAGTGTGAAGAGTCCACATTCTTAGTTGTCACAAAGATGTTCTGGCAGACCATTCAGTACCCCAGGAGGGGAAAACAAGAATGTTATAAAGATCTGTAAGTTTTTAATAAAAGATACACACCATACAGGGAATTGCAGCTAGAACCGTTACAACCGTGCACAAGACAGAGTAATGATATTAAATGATATTAATGATGACTTAATGATATTAAATGAGGATATTCAACTCGATCTTATTTGTATAGCCCATTTTAAAATGCACATTGTGGACTTTGTCTCAAAGCTTCTTTAAATATATGTAAAAATTTAAAACGGAAATTACAAAGATTATAATAAAATTTATATTTGTGAGACTATGACACTAATGAGAAAGCCAGAGACAATGGTGGCAAGGAAAAGCTTCCTGAGTTGATATGAGGAAGAAACCTTGAGAGGAACCAGACTCAAAAGGGAACCCATCCACTTCTGGGTGACTCTGGAGCGTGTGATCATAAATAATGTCCTTTCTATAACTGTATCTGCAAGGAATTCTGTTTTGAAATCCCTCTATATGGCTAAGGTTACTGTGGTAGAAGACTGTAGTTGATGCAGCTGTGGCAGGATCATTCAATAAGGCTGTGTAGGAAGTGTAGTTAAGGTTTGGACTAATATACAATATTTGAAATTATACAAGTTTGGGGTTGCCTGGTTAACCTGCTTCTAGAGGTGTGGTGGCTGGTAGTGATATTAGATAGAAGGAATAAAATATCAATAGCTTCATTATAAGTCTATTAGGAATGCACAATCTAGTTTATCACATGGCTCATGGATGGCATAACAACAACATTGGGACTATATATATTATACACACACACACACACACACACACACACACACACACATACACACACATAAAGACAGGGTGGCAGCTGTACTGGTGTTTTCTATTTGTTGAAATGTTTCAAGTCTGTCATGCTCTACTGGTTCATGCAGTGTTTCCTCCGAATACCAAATACATATGACAAAAAAAAGAAAGGCTGCTTTCTATTTAAAACAAAAAGAAAAAACTAAACTTTTGCTTCTATTGCTGATTCTTTTGTTTGTTCTTAATCTATACTTTGATTGAACAATATGCACTTAGTCAACTTTTAGTTTCTCCTCCAAATGCTTTTCAAAGAGAAAAGGACAATAAAGTAAATAATTCACTTTGTTCATGTTCATTACACCTGAGATTGAGTCTGTAACTTGACTGCTGATTAGGTATTATGTCTGCGTCTGTGAACTGGGTTGAAAAATAGCTTTGGTGCACACCAAATCCTGGAGGCTTTTCACTCTGTGTAATCACCTGACTTGCCTGTCACTGATTCATGCTTCATGAATCTACTGCAATTGGTTCAGAATGTTTAGCCCCCAGTTTTGTTTCCTAGCATTCTCTGTATTTTGCTTACAACAGTTACTGGTGCTTTTTTGCTTGGTTCTGCAAAACTTTAGATTCTATAAAAATATTACAATGTTCATTAAGAGCAAATAATCTGATGGGGATGCCAAAAAATGTAATTATACAGTATCAAATACATAAATTATTTTGATGTCTTTTTCATATCTGAAAGACCCTTGGACTGGTCAATCCATTTACATGAGAGACAACTGGACACCAGTGGATGTGTTCTAGTTATAGTGGAATTACACTTACACCAGATAAAAGGATGTTGCAGAGTTCTGGGCAGACTCCATCCAATTGTTCAAGAGGAATAGGCTCTTTACTTTTGCAAAATATTATGAGTGGTCATGTGTGTATGATAATCCAGTCAACAGCCTTCAAGTTTGGTGGATTTGAAGAAAACCTATAAGTGCATCCCAAACTGCATTCTTATGCACAATTCAAGGACATTGTGTAGTATAAATAGTGTGAATAGTGTGTTCAGACTGAAAATTCTTGAAAATGTCACACTAAATCAACTGAGTGGAATAAAATAAATTAAGATAAATGCAGCACCTGGTCAATGGTCATGGTTATCTCCTGCCAAAAATTGTAATGCTCCCTTCAGACTTTGGCCCTGGAGGAGAAGTTTAAATATATTTATGAACTAACGAAGAGCTAACCTTAACTAAGACATGAGTCTTATATTATAAATTTATGCGTAAATAACACCCCTTACATATAGGTAAACTAAATCATGCATGCTCTATGTAAGACTAAAACACAGGAAAATAATCTTACAAAACACCCTTGGGGGTGAAATGTGCCCCTGGACCGAGCCACCCAAAGCACATCCAAGTACTACAGTGGGATTTAAAAATAGCTGGATGGATAATGACACAAAGAGGTTCAGTTGAAATTACTGGTGTTTATTGTATTTTTACTGGTGTGATGTTTTTTATATATTCGTTAAGCAGGGTTCGTGTAAATAAAAAAGTAATTAATGTACACAGTAGTATATGGCAAATATGCACCTTTAATTCATATTCTTGATTTTAGAGCATGTTTGATCAAGTTTATCCCAATCTGTTAATTAATACATTAACTCACAAAACATGCACTAAACATGTAAATTTAGTGGTTGTTATTCGCACATGAATTCATAAGACTGACACTGAAGTTAATGTCAGATTCTTTGTTATTTCATAATTAGTACATGCCTTAACTCATTGCTTCATATTTAAGTAAGTAATAATTAAGTCAGGTATTAGTGCAGGATTCTTCATATAGTGTTATTGTAAAGTGTTACCAATCAATGTATATATTTGTGGTCATATAGATATGATATTTACACAATGGCTACAAATTATGTGTTCATATCTGTTAGATGCAAGATGTTCTCAAGAAAGCAAATACAGTTAACATTTGAGATGTTCATTTAGCAGCAGTTACAGGTTCTGACTCTCAACTACTTATATAAGAGTATGCATTGAGAACCAAAACCATCTGGATCCCGGGCTATACAAGAGACAGAATTGTCAGTGAGAACCTAATCATTCTTAAGCTCTCAAAATATTGAGTGATTAAATAAGCAGATTTAAAACAAATGACATAACGCATGGAAATGTCAGATGTAGTAAATGCAGCTGCAGAATGTATAACAAGTATTTACGCAAGACTTTGCCTAAACTCTCACTTAAACATGAAAGTATCAGCATGGATAAGGTTTCTGTTTTGAGGTTATCCTTGCCTATTATTTATTTATTTATTTATTTTGTGTGTGTGTGTGTGTGTGTGTGTGTGTGTGTGTGTGTGTGTGTGTGTGTTAAAAAACTCTGGCATTGAAACGACTTTAGAGATTCTTCCTGTCCATGGTTGGACAGCAGGAAGATAAGAGTGTTTTTCTCAGTGATGAAAAGAGACAACAGTCAGAATAGGTAGAGTTTCTTTATTATAGATGGGGGACTTGGAAGAACTGCAATTTATTTTTTTCTTGGATCGCGACCAAGGATGTGGAATAATAATAAAAGCAGTGTCCAATTGATCATTCTGTACAGAGAGGCAGCTACTGAAGTAAAACTTGTATATCTGAGCCTAAATATATCAAAGTCCAGCAAACTAAACACTGGAGTTGTGATGTCTCATTACGGTTCTAACAGCCTCCCACAGCCTCTTCTATTCGACCCCATATTTATACCTTGCACTGACATTTCACTGCCCTTAGAGTACCAGAGACCATACTGTCTGAATGGTACTTCTATCTTGCACTAATGAACACGTGGAATTGCTAACCTCCTGATCATGATGACTTCTGATCGTGAGGTATGTTATTAACAACAACTAACAAAATGAGCAGAGCAAGGAGTAGATACAGTGTTACTAATATTCTGCCCATTTCTTACTGAAAATAAGTCTGTTCACAGAGTCTGTTCTGTCCAATTTAGCAAATTTTTCTCTGCCCAATAAAACATAGTCTCCTTCATAGGTTTTTGAATAGCAAGGTCTGTGATTTTATTTTGCAATACACTAAGGACATTTGGCTTTGAGATCAAAAGAAAATTAAGTAACAACAAATCAGAATTTAGACTTTCAACTGAATTTCAACTCAAAACTCAAGGTAAAGCTTGAGAAGAAGTGAAATCAACCACAAAGTTAGAGGGAGGAGTGATGTGTAAAAAATTAAGGTGTGACCCCTCTCAGAGTGCTGTGCATATATTTTTCTGTTCCCCTTTAAATAATGTATATACGCACTTAAGCTTATTTCATATAAATTTTATTGTTGAGTAATATGTTTCCCACTGAGTTTTCCATGTGCACAGAAGAATAAATCAGTTTGGGGAAGCGTTTATATGTTTTTCTGTTATTTTGCAACTAGTAAATTTGGTGAGCTATCCTTTTACCTCACAAAGACGTGTAACAGACGTCCTCCATTGAATGAGGGAGCGATGCCCTCAGTGGAGCGAGGAGGCAGAGTGACATCCTCAGGTGAGCAAGAAGGCAGTGCAATGTCCTCAGTGAATCAAGTACATGGTGTGACATTCTCATCTGAGCAAGGAGGTGAAGTGACGTCCTCTTCTGAGCAAAGAGGCAGAGCAACATCCTCACCAGAGCGGGAAACTTGGAGCAACGTTCAAAGTGGAGTCGGGTGGCATAGTGCCAGCCAAGGTAGAGTAGGGAGACAAAGTGGAGTCTGTGGCAAATCCTTGAATTGTAATGCCGTATAGAGGGATAGAGTGAGATCCTCAGCCAAGCATTAAGGAAGAGTGACCCCAGGCAGATGCCCCACACCTCAAAAAATTATCTAAGAGGACACATAGCTTCAAATCTTTCTAGCATGCCACCAATTCATTCTCTCTTTCTATGTTAAAAAGAGGCCCAAATAAACCAGCTGCAATCATGGGTAGGTCTAGCTTTCTATTAGTAATTTGTAATGAAGGAGGATACTCACAACAAATGACAACCTAGACAAGAATGCTACACAAGGCAGGACGTACTTTGGCTTCAAGTGCTACATGGATGTTCATTAAAGAAAATCCAAAAGTTTCCAACTTTTAATTATGACTCGGTGGTAGTGTACATGTGCGTTCTATACTAATGTTCATTATACTACACACAGGTACAGTTATATAACATGGTCAGAGGTTTACAGTATGGAAATCATAGGTCTGCATTGTATCCTATACCTTTGCTCATCTTAAAATTGGGTGATCTAACACCAAAGGTGCAATGTTCAAAGTTGTTTAACACATTTAGATGTAAATGTCAGAAAATAAAAGCTGAAATTTTGTCAAATACATTTAGTGTATAGCAAACACAAAAGAATTGGCCTTGCTATTCCAATGCTATCGGAAGTAACTGTAGCCCTTGGAAAAGAGGTCTGGAAGGGTAGAGCACATTCAGTCTCAAACCTAGTCACACTGATAAACTGCAGCAGTCTCTTTGCAGATAGAGTTCTTAACTTGTGAGATGCCTCCAAAGAAGATTTCAAACTCTGTCCACTCTCTCTTTGGCCAAATTCATAAACACACACAGACTGTGGATACAAATCATATTTCGTCAACCTGAATTCAATTTCTTTCACCACATCAGATTCCACTTGAAATATCTTGTAGAACAGCTTTGTGGGAAGGTGTTTTTGACGCCTTTGATGCCTGTAGACATTCCAAGTACTTGGGGAGACGAGAGTTGGGGAAGAAAAACAGACATTTTCCCAGCATCCATCTGCCAATCATTGATATGTTGCCTGGGTGGGCAGCGATGGTGATTTTTTTTTTTTTTTTTTTTTTCAGAACTTATAAAAAGAGCAATTTTTATTGGCTGACTGCAGAATTAGAAGGAGTCCATATTGTACTGATTGTGAGATGATACAGACGCCCGCAGGAGATAAAAAAAACACAGTGGAAAGACAATATTGTAAAGCATCAGCTTTCAGTTTATTGTGTTGTTCTATTAAAGTAAATTATCTTTATAATTGCATTATGGAGAGTTTGAATTTTGCAAAGCGTGAGCATATAAATAGCTCTGGGCGATTCAAATCTGAGCCGTCTTAATGGGTAAATAAAACACAAGTGAGCTGTCACCAAACATTTCAAAAATCATAGTGTGCCGGGATTTGTGGACTGGTTGCTGCAGTTATCAGGATTCACATATGGGCTAACACTTGTGAACCATGACATGAGCAAAACATATAAATTCATAAATGCTTAAATGTTTAAATAAATACCTTTGTTAAAAATAAAACAAAAAAAAATTTGTCTAATGAAGGATTAAAGTCCCTTGCTGCTTTCTTCAGCAGTTCCTTGGCTGACACCACTGACTAAAAGATCAGCTGTTAATGTGGTGCAAATTGTAGCTGTACATTACAAGCCCATTCCATATCAAGGGTCTTGTGTCATTTTATGTGAATATCTGTTTCTTCTTTGGCTGATGCCTTCAAAAAGCAATCATATCTGGCTGATGTATTAGTCAGGCACTGTTCCAGAGAGATTCAGTATTTGGCAAGACACCAACCAGGACAGTAGGGCTGGCTAAACACACTGCAATAGCATGCAAGAGCCAAAATATAATATAAATGCGCCTGACATTCAAGCAACTTACAACATTTTGTACAAGATTACACAAATGTGGTGATGCGTGGAGGGGTGGACGTTTTCCAATAATCAAATAAAGAGAATCAGTACTGGAAAATCCATGCAATATATAAAAATGGGCAATAAGTCAAACTGTATGCATTTATCTTCATTAAAATACATGCATTTTAAAGCCAGAGCCAAATGGGATTCACTTGCTGGTGAGATTTCAGTGCTTAAACTGAAAGAAATGCACAAGCGCTTGTCATGCCAACATGATTCCACTACAATTCATCTGTCATTCCTGCTTAGTGTTTGGCTTAGATGCTTTAGTCTTAGACCGCCATGGCTGTATGAGCTCCAGTCTCTAGAGCTTCGCAATTCTGAGGATTTGCATCAAAAATCTGCAGGCAATTTGAAGAGACCCTGTCGCCCTGCTTCTAAATGGAATTGCATGTTTTCAGCCTCAAAAGTTTAATACCAAAGGACCTTTTGTCCTACCCATAAGTGCATGGTAATGGACTGGGTGGAATGCAGTCTAGCTCTAACTGAAAAAAAAGACTCATTTTTAATGACCGGTGTTACAGAGCAAAGAACCAAACTGGTGGGTTTCAGTTCACTTCTTTTCTTTTCTTTTTTGTAGTAACTCCAAAGATATATATATAATATAATAAATATAATTTTCCATATGGGCTGTTAATACATAATGATACATGTTTTTTCACTTAATTAATACATTAACACATTAATGCATTAATGAATGTATGTATTTAATTTTATGAATTTATTTTTAGATGTTTTATTAATTAATTTATTGCTTTAACAAACAAACAAATATATAAATAAATTACCTTTGACAGACTTCAAACATACCTTTTAAAAGATTAGCCAGTGACAATTACCTTTACTTGAAAACCATCTTGATAAATATTATATGCTTGCCATTCTAAAGGAGAAATACTTTGAGTTAATTTTCACTTTGAGTTCCTTAATATTTTTTCCTTCACGTTTTCTTGCAGACATTACAACACTTCATCATTATAATTCTAATTAGTGCAAAGTACCTACAACCTGAAACAAAACTATTCAATATTATTAATTAAATGAATCACAAATTACATTACATCTTTTAATAGTTTGCATTTCAAATTAATTTAAATGTTGTTGTTGTTGTTGTTTGGCACTGCATTGACATTTAATGGTTACTACATTTGCCTCACACTTCTGGGGTGCAATTCCCACCTCTTCACTGTTTGTGTTGTTCCTATGTTCTATATGTGCTTTACGAGTTTCTTCTGCTTTCTCTGGTTTTTGCTTCAAGTCCATGTGTTGTAGGCTGATTGGCATCTAAAATTGTCCATATTGTGTGAATAGGTGTGCAATTGTATCCTTCAATGGGTTAGCATCCTGTCATTCACTTTGTGCACTGAGTCCTTTATGATGGGTTCAAGGTTCCTTACAACCCTGTATAGGATAAGCACTACAGAAAAGAGATGATATTTACAGCACATGTGATAGATATATAGATAGACAGACAGACAGACAGACAGACAGACAGACAGACAGACAGACAGACAGACAGACAGATAGATAGATAGATAGATAGATAGATAGATAGATAGATAGATAGATAGATACTAAAGGGGCAGAAATAAGAACTAACAAGTGACATATTTGTCAGGATGCTGATTAACTGCATGAATCTTCTTATGCAATGCACGCTCCCTTGCTGCCACCTAGTGGCGTTGTTGAGTACTTACCCATGAGTGTAAGTTTTTGACTTCGTAAAAACATATTTTCTTAGAAAGGTGTTACGTATTGGATGCGAATTCATATTCAAGGCCAAACTAATTCATATATTCTAGTAGTCCACATAAAATTAGTCCAACCAAATTTGTAGGCCACCATTGAGTTTTTATACATAAAAGGTCTCAGGTGTCTTCAAATAATGTTGGTACAAAATCGTTGTGTATTAAATTCTGAAAATCCATGCTAAATACAGGAGAATTAAGAAATACAGATCATATGCATCTAAAGGAATACGTGAACACCAATGAAAACCCAGGATCTTAATGGAAGGATCTTGGTAAGTATGACCTCAAGTATGACCTACATTGCAGAGGAAGTCATTAATTATACCACAAGCTCTGTAATTGGAGGCCTGTAGGGAAAAGGAACAATTATAGTTTCTATTTATTACTAAAAATTTAGTTGTTAAAAGGTGTGTTGTTTAAGGGCAGCAGAGAAGGGACAGATTTTAGAAATTAGTCCCAGCTGTGCCCTGTAGCTTGTTCCAGACTGAAACCTGCTGGAATCTTCTGGTTCTGTGAGGTAAGGCAACCACTCACTGCGGCCTCGGGAGTTTATTAAAGTGAAATCATGAGATTGTGAGAAGGTAAGAACAGAAAATGTGTGCAATTAACAAGCAAGTAACATTAACACCTTTGAAGATTTGATGTTGTGCTTTCAGTTTTCTCATACTATATGCGGTGCACCAGCATTTCTCAACCACTGGGTCCAGAAGCAAAAGTGGGTCACGAGATCACTTCTGTAGTCGGATCTTGTTAATATGACCAGATTTATGGAAATGACCGCAAGGAAAAGGCTGATGTTATTTATTAACTGTACAATATAAACCTCAATCAAGGTCTCTTCACATAGCATTGCTGTTGCATATGCGCTAGCTTAATGCATCTGGCTCGTCTCAACTCAGTTCAGTGTCTGGAAAAATGATTGCAATAATTGATTCACAAACTCTGTCTACTTCAAAGGCAAAGTACAAACTGGAATATATAAGTACTGCTTTGCTATTACAGTGGACAGAAAGCACGAGTGTGTCGAGTGAGGTGCGGTATCAAGAGGCAATAATGCAATCCAAACTTTTGACCCATTGCTGGTATCAAACATGATATGAAATCAGAGATGGGCAAAATTGAATAAAGAAAACAAAATTTGATTTTTGACAATTTTATTTTTAAATATTATCCATGTAGCTATGCACAAAGCAAATAGTAAACTATTTTGTTGTGTTTTGTTTTTTAGATTGAAGAATAAAGAGGACGAGAACATCTAAAGTAAAATCTACCATAATCTAAGCAGCTACTTGTTTCAGTGACATTTTAATTCACCACTGATCATTACATAGGCTGTAAATATTGTGCTAATATCCTTTAAAAAGTCTTTTTTTTACCCGCAGCACACAATTAACTTTTATCATGATAATGTTTCTTGTGATAAGATGTCCTTCAGCCGATGCTCTCTGGCTCTGGCTCATTGCCCAGTTCTGCAGAAATTAAGAGGATGATGTGAGCAAGGTTAAGGGAAATGATTTCAGCAGCATCCTGTTCAAGGAAATAAATGTATCCAAGCAGACAAATATAAAATAGCTGAAGACATCCTTTATGTGATAGAACAACACAAGGACATTTTATAAAAGCAAAAAATTAGGCTACTTTTTCAAAGCAAGCACTATCTATAAATGTGCATCTGTTTGGTCTACTTTCCAAAGTTCGTTTTTCAGAACATAATTTTGTTCTGGTTAATCTGATGGTTCTAGTCTGTGCATTCCATTTTTCAGTATTTACCATATTGGTGATTGTGGTGGATGGTTGGATTCAAGAGACATGGGCATTCTGCATTATTACATTTTTTTGTATTGCAATTTCTTACAATCAACTTCCAGTTTTTAAAACTCTTCACGCAATTAGCAAAACAATGCTCAATCTGTACCAAGCTGTAAAAACATTTTGATTATTTGACACAAAACGGTTTAAAAAATTTCCTTGTATCTTGTAGTCTTTAGCCCTATTCGGACGGGATTAGTTTTACGTGGGGACGTGGAGTAATGCAATTTTACCTCAGGACGTCTGTAATATTAATTGGCCAATTCGTACGGGACAAGACATCTCAGTAAAACTAGCAGAAGTGGGAGGGGTAACTAGCTTTACGCACCACAGTAACCTCCTTGTCGTCATGTGCGTATGATGTTGCTTCCTGTTCACGTGCGCAAACAGACAACATTTACATTTACATTTACAGCATTTAGCAGACACTCTTATCCAGAGTGACTTACATTGTCTATTTCAGTTTATACACCAGAGCAATTGAGGGTTAAGGGCCTTGCTCAGGGGCCCTGCAGTGCCAACTTGGTGGTCCTGGGATTCGAACCAATGACCTTCCGATCAGTAGTCGAACACCTTAACCACTGAGCTAGCACATCCCCTCGACAACGGAGGCGACAACATGGCGCCTCCATGCTTGCAAAACACACAAAAAACTACTTTTAAACAGGAAATGACGGAATTTTACCGTACATATTTACAGCAGGTCTATTCGGACGGGATTAGTATTACCTGAGGTAATTTTTCCGGACCTTTTTACAGAAGGTAAAAGTCGCCGTAATCTTTACTGACATTGTCCGTAATGATTACAGAGATGGCACATTCGGACGGGACTAAAATCACCGAGAAGCTCTGATAATAATTACTTTACCCCCACGTCCCCACGTAAAACTAATCCCGTCCGAATAGGACTTTTGTATATTTCTCCCTTATTTGTATGTATATCTCTACAAGCTAATTTTCTAATGTATACATAATGTGTGTGTGTATGTGTGGTAAAAAGGATTACATTAAAGTTCAAAACCAAGTAGAGAATAGCTTAGAGATCAAACTAATAGCAGTTAGCTAAGTTGAACTCAGTCAAAAGCTTCAAAAGGACACAGTAACATGTTCTCTGTGACAGCATGCTACCAAGAGCACAGCGTGTGCTGGAATACTATACCACAAATCCTGAATCAGCTCCAATCCCAAGTGCCTATTTCATTTTTGGATGATCTTTGTGGAAAGCTTGAGCCTAGATGCAAAGGCTTCAGGCAACACCGCACTTCACTGTCTTCAGTTCACTGTCACAAACTGTTCAAAGATGGCATTACTCTTGCTTTACCTTGAAGAAGAGGTGAAAAGCTTATAATCCATCCACCATCTGTAGCGCTGTAGTATCCTATACAGGGTTTCAGGGGGCCAGAAGCCTATCCCAAGGGATTCAGAGGACACATTCGCAAGACATAATCACACACACTCACACATCCATTCACACATAGTTTAGAGATGCCAGTCTACAACACGTCTTTGGACTGGGAGAGGAAACCCCTGAAGCACAATATATTCAGAGGCAGGAATCAAGCCTTCAACCTTCAAGCCTTCAAGTGTGAGACAATGTTTTATTTAATGTGAGACTATTTATTTATTTATTCATTCATTCATCTTCTACCGCTTATCCGAACTACCTCGGGTCACGGGGAGCCTGTGCCTATCTCAGGCATCATTCGGCATCAAGGCAGGATACACCCTGGACGGAGTGCCAACCCATCACAGGGCACACACTCTCATTCACTCACACACTCACACACTACAGGCAATTTTCCAGAGATGCCAATCAACCTACCATGCATGTCTTTGGACCGGGGGAGGAAACCGGAGTACCCGGAGGAAACCCCTGAGGCACAGGGAGAACATGCAAACTCCACACACACAAGGTGGAGGCGGGAATCGAACCCCGACCCTGGAGGTGTGAGGCAAACGTGCTAACCACTAAGCCACCGTGCCCCCCCCCCTTTTTTTATTTATTTATTTATTTATTTATTTATTTATTTGTGTTTTTTTAGAGTTGGATTTTATGTTTTTGATTTTTTGCATTAGGTTTATGATTGAAATTTGAAGCTTAAAGCATTGCTTCTATCAACCAAACAAGAAGCAAAAATTACAAAGCAAAACAAACTAAAGAAAAAGTTAATCATCATTGTATATAATTTACTGTAGTGCAGTTTCTGTAAAGACATCAGCTATTAGCATATTTTGTCACTATGCTCTAAAGTGATCTTTTTTTTGAAGGTGAGCATAGTGTAATTTGGTTGTGAAATGAACTAATGTGATAAAGCAATGTGTTTGTACTGAGCAAGCTGTGAAGAGTTGAATGCTTTATGAAAAAACTGTACTCATGTCTGCTCTTGCTTGAAACACTATTAACTATGTCTATTATTATTATCTATGACTATTATTAAGGTGTTCAATTGTACGTGTAGAGTAGTAGTTTGTCAACAAGGCTGAAATTAACATATCCTCGTCATTGGGATCATCCAGATTTGGGATGGTTAACAATAAGGAAGGTTGAATGATCGTTTAAAACAAAAAAAGAAAGAAAAACCCAACTGAATACAGTAAGTGATAAACTGGAAACTGAGCCTCAGTAAATATGGTTGCTGCTGAAGTTGTGTGATATACAGTACCTATAGAAAGGCATAATACCCTGTGAAAATTTACCTTTTGGCACATTACACCCTGGTAAATAATAGAAATGAATTCTAATTATTTTGAGCTGTATGTTTATATGATAAAGCTTATCATCGAAAAGAAAATAATATTTTAAGATTCTGAAGGATTATTAAAAATTAGTTAGTGAAATATTTAGTTTGGTAAAGTGACCAGCCCCTTATTCTTTACCATTATGAATGGTACAACCAATGATCAGGTACAACCAATCAACTTCCAGATCAAGCACCAGGCTAACTGTCCCACCTGACATCAATTGTAGTGGTTTTTGATTACTTGAGAATAAAAACCAGTGGTTCTTGAATGAAAGAATTCGCCATAAGTGGGGAAAGTGCTTTCAAAAAGCTTTATGGATAAAGTTTTAGAAATGCACAATTTAGAAGAAGGCTATAAAAAGATTTAGAAGGCTTTAGTTGTCCTCTGAGCACTGTTCAGAGCATTATTAAGAAGTGAAAAGCATATGGTACCACCTGATTGGGCTAGATTAGGCCGTCCATCAACTGGATGACCAAGCCAGAAGAATATCAGAGAAGCCACCAAGAGGCCAAAGGCAAACCTATAAACTACTTACAAGGCTTTTTGGCTTTGACTGGTCAGTTTGTGCATGTGGTAACTACTGTATGTCACAAGCTTTACACAAATATTGCCTGCCACACAGGAAGTAAGCTTTTTTTTTTTTGAAAAAGTGCCACCCTCAGTCTCATTTGGGCTATGCACAAACATAACTGGAATCAGAAATATTCCAAATATTCCTCACTCTAGGTGTGCAGAGCTACAGTAGTACAGACATATCCAAAGAGATTAATGGCTGTAATTGAAGCAAAAGGCTCTGCTATGTAGTAAATCAGGGGTCTGATGACTTTTCCAACCCTGGTATTCTACCTTTTTAGGTTTTTTCATTAATATTCAGAACAGTCACCTTTTACTTTTATTAGTTTGTAATATGTTGTAAAACAAAATTCGTAAATATAGCTGGAATTTTTTTTTTTTTTTAATGGTTTTGATTTCAATGATGTACAATAAATAAAGTAACTATTTTAAAGGGGTATGGTGACTTTCTATAAGCACTGTATCTAAGCATTGGTGTATTTTTCCCTATTTTTTGTCAATTACCCCTTGAATCAAATTTAATCATTTTTCTCCAGTTTAATAAAAGACCATATGGGATTTATCCACTTATCCACATTACTCTAGTGAGTACTGGGTCACTGGTTTGTTTGCGTAGCAAGTATAGCTTTCTCTCATATGCCTCATCTAATTGTGTCTCTAAATTGCAGCAGTGCTTAAGATCCAAATCCACCACAATATGGCAAAAGAAGCAGTAAATAAATTTACTAAGGCTGGACAGAGAATAGAAGGGCTTTAGAGCAGTTCAGTCATTGTAACCATATCCTCTCTATTTCTAGAGTTTGTGAAAATCATTTAAAATTTAGGTTGCACACACAAAACAGCCACCTCATAAATCTAACTGAGGCTGTCCACTCAGCTGACTTTGGCAAGAAAGAAAAATATCGGTTTTAAATTTTCAGTAGAGCAGTCTAGTGATTAAAAGATATGTTTTTTCCAGGCAAGCTTCTCCCACCAAATGAAATATTGCATTGTATTTGATTAATTAATTGCTCAAGTCCCTAGAAATCCTATTTATAGCCAATATTTTTTTTCCAAATGAAATGGTTTCTCCTTTTTAAGCTTCTTTTTAAAATGAACTCTTGCTCTAAATTAAGGAAATAATTACTCTTTTTGTGTTCACATTATGAGGGAAATACCTTCTTAGAGGAAACCGTTTGGCCTTCCTTTTTCTTTTACAAAACTACACCAGGTAAAATAAGTAACCCAGTTCCCTGAAAAGGGAATGAGATGCTGTATCAAGGCTTAAACTATGAGAGCACTTCTTTACAGAATTTGTGTTTAAAGCTCTGTTTGCAATCATGCCGATATATTGGCTCAGGTAGGTCATGTGACATATTTGGAGCACACCAGCAAGACCATAAAAGGACATCGATGGCACATTACTTGAACTACAACTACAGAATTTAATTTACTTGTCTGAAAGAAGCATGAAGTATGCCCTGAGTGTTGTGACATACCATTTGTTCCCTTTTCAGGGAGCTGGGTTACATACATCACCTTGTGTTTGTCGTACTGTATGTGTGTATTTTAAAATATATTTAAAAAAAATAAACTTTCAACAATGTCTTAAGCTCATGGTATCTTAAGTCTGTAACCTAGTGAACCAGAGTTAATGTATTCAAAGCACTTTTTTTATGTTGCTCTGGATAAAGGTGTCTGCCAAATAATGTAAATGTTTATGTAGTTCCCTTTCAAAGGAACTCTACACTGCATCATGGCTGACACTAGGGGAACGCTAATATCAATGTTGCCAAATGCCATGAGATGTCTGTCCCAGAGGTAGTAAAAGGGCATGAATGAGCCTGGAGAAGAGCACCACTAGCCTTAAAGACCCAGGACCCAGGATTGGGGTCCATGTTGTAGAACCTGATATGACTGTGTGGAGAGAACAAGCCTGCCATAGCACAAATATCCTACAGGGGAACTCCCAGTGCTGGACAAGTCAATAAACCAAGTAGAGTGAGCCTTAATCCCTAGAGGCACGAGATAGCAACCACTTTCCAGCACAATGGTAGTAAATGCTGAGAACCTGAACTGGGCACAGAGGTTGCAGTCTCTCCTGCTCTCCTGACTTGTGAGGCAGAGGGCAAAAGGCCTGCAGAAAGACCAGATGATCAACCATAATAGGGCTTTTTGGGAACATATCCCATCCTGAGATGCATGGCATTCCCCGGGCCTCAGCTCATGCCTTGGCAGGAAGCCTGCTTGCCGATCATGCGCTCTATAATTTAACTCACTCTCATCAACAGAAATCTAGTCTCTACACTAGGGCAAAATTTGGTGCACCAACATGAACAGAGGGTGCTCTTTTGATTGATGTAGAGGACCACCAATGGTAGCCATTGAGTTTTGGGTGTTAGCGCTAGAGACACAGACCCCATCATCAGGCATCTGTGTGCCATGAGAGACAGAAGCCCTCAAAAATGCCATTGGCATATAAATAAATTTGAAAGAGTCTTGTGACAATGACAGGCCCTAAATGTGGTGCCCAAGGTGAGAAACTATGGTCTGTCCAAATAAGAAGGGTATGAAGTTCCTGATGCTTAATCCTTGTGACCCAGAAAAGGGTCTCTGTGGGGGTGAAAAACCCCTGCTGCTGAGCCAGAGTTGATCAGTCTTGTGAATCCCAAGCTATCCCCAAAAAGGTGAAGAACACACTTCCCTGGGTAAAGCCTGAGGCTTAGGGATCTCATTTGAGCAAGCACGGAATCGCAAAGCCGGGCTGTGATGTCCCTTGGCAGGGCTAGCATGGGCCAGTCATCGATAATTAAGTATATGTATGCACTGGTACAATGATGTACAATGATGCCAGAGCAGCCCCCATGAGTGAGCAATAACACTTGGCCAAAAATTAGCCTGGGGACTTTCATGTTCCCCTTCTGAGATAGGCATCCTTCAGAATTATTGCCACAAACTAGTACTTGGCCCTGATCTGTGACACAATATCCTTGAGGGTTCAAACTTGTTTCAGCATATAATTCAGTGCATGCAGGTCTAAAATTGGGTATAGCCCCTGCCCTTCTTGGGAACCAAAAAATACTGGCTGCAAGGCTGAATCTGGTATGGAATTGTGCTCTACAGACCCTTTTACAGATGTGAGAGAATCTGCGACCTTCAGGTTAGGAGAAATCTGACTTGGGAGACAACAAGTAAAAGGGGACATGATAGCCTAGTGTGTAAGGTGATGGATTTCCGATTGGAAGGTTGTGACTTCAAGTACCAGGTCCAGCAAGTTGGCCCCTTGGGGTCAGTCATCTCTGCCAGGGAGGACAGAAAGGAATCCTAATGCCTGATGGCTATGGTTTCTAGGGATGTCCCTTTAGGACAGGATCCCGACTGTTGCCCTCCCTTCCACCTCTGGTGCTCACTGTTTCAAGGCTGCTGGGCCCCTGAGCAAGGCCCTTAACTCTCAATTGCTCATTTGTGCCCGAGGTACAGTTGCTTGGCTGGAGAAGAAAAGTTTTGCAGTGCACACAGCCGGCTCTCTAGGGAACAAACATTGCAGAGGGGCACAGATGCACACACTTTCTGAACTGTTTGCTCAACAGCTTCCTAAACTTTTATATCTTTTCTTTTTTCCTAATCTAGACAGACTGAACAACAATCAACACAAACACACACAAAGCCCTTCCTGAAGACAAAGAAGCTGGAGTAATGTGACATAGATGCCCTTTTACATTCTTGCTGGCATGCTCTGCTTCTTCACATGACCTACTGTACCTGACCCGATAAATCAGCATAATTTCACATAGAGCTTCAGACAAACTTCCTATAGTGTCAGCAATGACGTCTGATTGATTTCTTTCAAAAGGGAACCTGTAGTACCGTTAAACAACAGTAAGCAACTAATATTCCAATGTTTGATCCTCATCAAGATATAAAAATATGCCTGTACACACAAACATTTACAATCATTTAGTGTGTGTGTGTGTGTGTGTGTGTGTGTGTGTGTGTGTGTGTGTGTGTGTGTGAAAATTCTTTTTGCACTTCTAATATATGTTCTAATATATTTTGTAATTGGTAAGTGTTACTCTTAAGTAACTCTCTTTTTTATATCAGCACATCATTAGAGGTGTGTGAGAAATGCTATTAAAAATACTTAGATGATGAGAAAGCCACATCTATTCGAAGATGTAGATGTAGATGCAGCACATTAGGTGTGTGAGACATTCTATGCAAAATTAATAGATGTGGCTTTAACTATATCTAAGTATTTTTGCATTTCCTGGCAACACAACTCTCAATTCAATGTGAAAATGACTGATATTTGATTCAGTACAATTTGTGAACTTTGACTATGTCTGGATAAATTTGATTTCCCTTGTTCCAGTAAGGATTTTAGAAGCCTGCTAATGAACTCACAGTTCTTCCTTCACACTGGTCTTACACCATTAGTGGCTTATGTGCTAATAACTCATGGAAAGACCAAAGAGTCTCTGCTAATAAGCTAACAACTCAAGCAGAGGTAATTGGAGGCTTGATTTTTTAGGAAGTTAGTCAGGAATATCATGCGTGCCACAACATGCTTTGAAATTTCCTTCGTGATATGAATGTTAGCAGTTTCTGATTAGCAGAGTTGCTTAAGATAAACAAATGTTCTCAAAGTGAACTGTTAAAAAAATTGCCCCCTTTATCACAACAATAAGCCAATTCTATCTATCTATCTATCTATCTATCTATCTATCTATCTATCTATCTATCTATCTATCTTACCATATCTATCTATCTATCTTACCCTATCTATCTATCTATCTATCTATCTATCTATCTATCTATCTATCTATCTATCTTACCATATCTATCTATCTATCTATCTATCTATCTATCTATCTATCTATCTATCTATCTATCTATCTATCTTACCATATCTATCTATCTATCTATCTATCTATCTATCTATCATGGTTGTGTTGACTGTATTTCACATCAGCCCTTACCACCACCTGTGTGCCATTTGCCACTAATCAGCACCCCTATTCAAGTTCTGGCTCCATGGTCATTATATTGTCAATGTTGTTTGTTTATAGCCCTGTTTTCTATAGTCTTGCTCACAGCTAATTGTATGTTTACTGTTTTGAGTGACATATTTATGTGCCTTTTTTCACTATTCACAATAAGTCTGCACCTGCATTCATCTTCACTTCCTTCCCTGTCAAAAATTCTTACACCCACACTGGGACTTTGATCAACGTAGAGGGAATCACAAATTTCTACAAATAGCAGTCGATTTTAGTGCAAAACCTTTAGGTGTCTGTAGTGAAGCTGCAGAGGAGAAGGAATTTCACCTTTCAGAATGAGCCAAAACATGCATCCAAATCAACAAAAGATTGATGTAATCAAAAATAAGATTGAGGTCTTGAATCAAGCTAAAAATCTGTGGGGTTAGCTGAAGCGGGCTGTGCACTAAAGATGCCTGCACAATTTAATGGATCTAGAACACTTCTGCAAGAATGGGTGGGAAAATATTGCAATATCCAGACATGCCAGGTCTGTAGGTTTATTAAGTTTGTATAATAATAATAATAATAATAATAATAATAATAATAATAATAATAATAATAATTGTTATATATTTTATAATAATTGTATAATTGTTATTATTATTATCAATTGAAAATCCTTTTTCATCCCAAGAATTCATCCCATGATATGGCATACCAGAGTCAATTGATAATGATGGCATTTCTTTTGCAACAAAAGTGACACAAAATCTCTGGATATCTCAATTTAATACCCACATTTAATAAAATAAACAAAATAAACTATTAGTGATAGGCATTTTAGATCAGAAAAAGCAATTTATTAAAGACAGACTGACTAAAGCCATGATGAAGACAGTAAGAATTAGGTTGACCTGCTCCCAAGTTTTTTTGATGACATCAGACTCAAAATTACAATGATAGTTAACAGACCTTTTCCAACCCTATTGACTAAAGGTAGCCCTGACTTTCAAGAGACAGTGTTGGTTAATAGCCTGAACCTATGGAAGAGGTGCACAATAGAAAAGAAAGGAGTAAATCAGCAATCAAGCAGCTCATCTCTTCACTCACTGTGATTACTATAGTTTTT